>NW_027528635.1:1597980-1611956 GCF_008692635.1 Crocuta crocuta | reverse complement strand
AATTTCGGCCATCTGAACAGGTAACCTTAAGATAGTCCATCTGCCAGAAACACAACTTGGATCCAGCTGTTCTTTTGAGATTTGTACCCCTGAGACCTGAATTTAAAAAACAAAACAAAACAAAAAAAAAACACACAAAAAACACAGCTATACAATCTCTGTGTATCTGTCCATTTACGTATGTCCACGTATATATGTTATAGATGATGCGGTATTTTTGTACCTCTGGATGGTGTTGCCAAAATTAACTGTAAAGAGCTCTATTTAATTAGATTAAAGACAATTAAATATTTATATGAATCAAGTACGCACTCAAAGAGACTAACCCAAATGGTTTCTAAATTTCACATAATCTGGGATAATCGCTGGTAAATAAAAGGTAGATGCCTTTGGCGCTGTCAACGTTAAATGCAATGCGAACATACAACATTTTTCTACCTAGGTTTACTAATCAAGTAAGTCTATGCATCTCCACATCTTCAAAGTTTTTCAATGAGAAAAATAACTTAAGGGGCGCCTCGGTGGCTCAGTCCGTTGAGCATCCAACGCTTGATTTCGGCTCAGGTCATGAACCCAGGGTTGAGGGCCAAGTTCCACCCTGCGGTCAGTGCTGAGGGTAGAGTCTGCTTGGAATTCTCCCCCCCCCGTCTCTCCCCCACTCGCATGCTCACATGCTCGCTCTCTCTCTTGCTCTCTCTCTCTCACTCTAAGAAAAAGAAATGAGGGTGAAAGAAGATGATTGTATATGAAAAGTTAGGTATGGCAAACAAAATGTGTTTTCTGGATAAGGAAATGTATAAAGGACATGGACTTTTTTGTTGTTCTTGTAGTTTGGGAAGGAAAAAAAGAAAGGAATTTTGTCCTGAATTAAAATGATTATTTCAGAGTAAGAAAAGGAAAGGGACAGGACAAAACTTAATGGATATATGTGTGCTTAAGCTAAGGTTGGAATGGATTTAAGTTTAGGAAAAAAAGAGCTTTAATATCAAAAGTATTGTACTGGTAAAAAATTAGAATTTGGTTTTCTCCTTGTTAAATCACATTTTTTTTTAGATTATTAGTATGTTCTTAATAAGGAATTGCCAACAAAAGTTTTTCTTTACCTTCAATGTAATCTGCCCAGGAAACAAAGATTCTAGGATTCTGTGTCCTAATGAAAGTAATTTCCTGTTTTTCATATTGTCCTTCTGAGATCTTGGAATACTTAGGGGAAAAACCTGAGTCATTTCAATATTAAAAGACCTATGGGGTCTTTTGTTGTACAGCTATGTAACTTTCTGTATTTGCCTCAGATCCTTTGTCAACTTAGTAATATGAATAATTAGGTCAACTGTATCATTTTTGTGTATGAACTCACACCAGATCTTTGATCATGCCCACTTAAAAAAATTTTTTTAATGTTCATTTACTTTTGAGAGACAGAAAGAGACAGAGCATGAGCTGGGGGAGGGGCAGAGAGAGAGGGAGACACAGAATCGAAGGTAAGATCAAGGCTCCAAGCTGTCACCACAGAGCCGATGTGGGGCTTGGAACGCATGAACTTCGAGATCATGACCCAGGCCAAAGTCAGACAATCGACTGAGCCACCTAGGTGCCCCTGATCATGGCTATTTTTAAAGTTTTCTGTCATTTACATTTTTTTACTCTGATGCTTCTGCAAAAGTATTCCTGCAAAAATGATGCATCTTCAAAAACAATTCACGGAAAGGAGAATGACAAGTATTGTAAAATGTAGGATTTTATTCATTTTAAGATCATAAAAGTGAACGGGATAAGGATTTCTAAAACTTCAGGGGCACTGGGCTGACTCAGTCAGTAGAGCGAGCAACTCTTCACCTCACGGCTGTGAGTGCAAGCCCCACGCTGGGCATGGAGCCTACTTCAAACAAAAAACTTTAATGGAAAACTGGCTCATAAAGCTGTTAACCCAAGATGAAGGAAAACAAGAATTAATTAAGAAATAACTCTGATGAAAGGCACCTGGGTGGCTCAGTTGGTTAAATACCTGACTCTTGGTTTAGGCTCAGGTCATGATCTCCTGATTCGTGAGTTCAGACCCCGCTTAGGGCTCTGGGCTGACAGTGCAGGGCCTGCTTGGCATTCTGTCTCCCTCTCTCTCTGCTCCTCCCCTGCTAGAACTCTCTCTCTCTCAGGATTAATAAATAAACTTAAAAAAGAGAAAACACTGAATGAAACAATGAAGAGGACTATAATTTTTATGGCTTCATTTAAAACATTACTAGTTCCTCAATGTTTTATTTTCCAGATTTAAAGGACTCCTTTTTCTATTCTTTTCTTTACCAATAAAAATTAGAAGGATTTTAATTTCCAAATTGTTTAAGTAAGCAAGATTAACACAATGGAAATCTGAACATGTAATTAATAAATCTTGTAACAAGCCCAAGGTAAAACCTTGGTTTGTGAGCATAATTCATCCCAGAAACACCCTTGTCATCCAGAGCACGTGCATGTCAACGTGAATTTCAAGAACCATTGGCTCAGTTTGTGATCACATGATGCTCAGCATCACACGCTACTCATATTGCCAGACGTCACTGCTTTATCAGGTTAAAATGTATTAGAAATGTTTGCTCGTCTTGCGAAACAGTCGCGGAACAAGTGACTCGCAATCCAAGGTTTTATTGTAATTTTCTTACAAAAATTAAGCCATGTATTACAGGCCAGCAATGTTTCACGTGGTAGAGCTCCTACCGGTCTTTCAGCTCCTTCAATGTTCTGACGGCCGACTTCGCTGTGCCCTCCAAGAGCCAGACACCACCAGTAACTGTCTGCATGCCCAAACCACAGGGCCACGTCGCCCATGTTTTCAGCTCGGTCTGGCCACACAAGGAGCAGGTGTGCAGGGAGTACTGGTTTATTTCAATTTTCTCCTTGTGTTCCTAAGTGAGGCACCATAATGGTCCCGTATTTCCAGATAATTCCAACCTTCAAGGGGGCATTTTTAGCTAAGTCACTGCAATCTTGGTCTGAGCCCATAGAGCCCTTCCCTTTTCCTCTTCTTTTGTGAGTTATAAAAGTTATAAGTTACTTATAAAAGTCATATAAGTTATAACTTATACCAATCTGGTAAAGGGCATCGTTGCCACAAAAGTGAAACATTTATCTTTTCCTTCCTACCGGATCCCTCCAGAATTCAGAAACTTTTGTTAAATGTTCTCATTTTTTCACAATACATGTATTTGCATAAGTTCAGTAAGAATCCGTTCTTAGAAAGGACACAAGAAGACAAGGGCTTTACTTGGCTTCCTTGCCCAGAGGCTTTTGCAAGTCTAATCTGAGACTCCTTATGAAGAATTACAGCAGAGCAGATTTTAAAAAGCCTGTGTGGTCAAAATCACTATTCTCATGGCCTGCCCAGTTTAGTGAAACTAGATTTAATTTGCAAACAAATCAGTCTCACTGTGGTTATCTTTGACAGAAACGGGGATGATTACAGAGAGAAAAATTATGTTTCAGCACAACACCTTTGTGGGCACCAGATTCTAATGCTATTTATTTATTGTGTTTGAGGTTTTTGTTGTCTACCTGTAAGATGGACGGGATCCTGAATTCCTTTTACGTTTGGCTAGCACCCCTCAAACTAGTTATTTCCAATTTACTCCCGTCAGTTTTAGTTTTTTCCTCTCGCGTGCACGCTGAAGCTGGACAGCCTGATACAAACCTCAGAGAAATCACAAGAGCTCACGTGTGGACAGTCTGCATGCCGCCTGCTGTGTGGCCATTAGAAGGATCACCAGGACAGCCACTCTGCAGACCGGGGAAATGGGTCAGATTGCCACCGCCTGCCCTCGCTCCACCTGAGGATGGTTTGAGCCTGACATCTAGAAACGGTTCCGACTGGCTGCTCTCCAAACTCGGAAACTGAACTGATAGTTTGCTCCAACCAGGAACCTTTGTGTTCTTTGGTTTCCATAGAAATGTCTCGAATGAAATGAGCTGATTACTCACGACTGGGGTGGAAGCACACCCGCACCGCACCCCTGCCTCCGGAACTAAACCGTCCTCGCGGTCTGGCTTGCCCCACGGAACCGTACAGCTCCGTGTGCGCTGCCTGCATGTAGGTAACGTTTCAACAGTTACAGTGCAAAGGGGCCTGGGTGGCTCAGTCCAGTAAGCGGCTCACTCCTGATGCTGCCTCAGGTCGTGATCCCATAATCATGAGGTCAAGCACTGGGTGTGGAGCCTGCTTGGGATTCTGTCTCCCTCTCTCTCTGCCCCTCCTTCGAGCTCGCTCGCTCTGTCACTCGATCAAAATAAATAAACTCGACAAAAAATTGTAACACACAGGGTACGTAGGTGGCTCAGTCAGTTAAGCATCCCACTCCCGATTTCAGCTCAGGTCGTGATCTCATGGTTCCCGAGGTCGGGCCCGGCACTGGGCTCTGTGCTGACAGCGTGGAGCCTGCTTGGGATTCTGTCTCTCCTTTTCTCTCTACCCCTCCCCTGCTCATGCTTTCTCTCTCTCAAAATAAATAAACATTAAAAAAAACCTGTAACACACTGGAGTTATTTAATTGGTTAAATCTTGGCCCCTGGGAACCTCTGCCCTGGGAAACGTTTCGATCCCTGGCTACTGTCGTCCTTACACTCACATTCACCCCGTGGTGCACTGTCGACTCTTGAGGGTTTTAAATGCCTGTCAGCAGCCACTCAAACGCCATATGGTACCCATCAGGACCAGACAACTGGATGAAATCAGTTGATAACCACAGAACTGATGAAGACAGTGACTACACGATCTCTGACCTGACAACTGAACTAACTGAAACATCAACCATGTGGTTCGTGGGCCTGACTCTATCAACGGCAGTCACCAAGATAACACTGTCCTGGCAGGTCATGCTCCCCGCCTGCTCAAAGAATGACCCAAAGGGGTGAAATTATTAAAATAAAAAAGAGTCCAGCCTCAAAACTTCCCCGGGCAGACACAACAAGTTTGCTCCTACAAAGCTTAACTCAGCTTATTTTGTAACGACCTGGGTCATTTCTTGCCTATGGCCCCTGGAAATCAGAAGCCAAACTTAAACCTTCCCAAGGTTAATGTGAGAGAACCACTGACCAAACCCCTATCATTCAAGGAAATTTTATTATTATTAGAACCAGTGGCTGTGAGGAAGTCACCGCCTTCTCCCTACGTAAGCTGCTTTAGAACGATGCGCTCGGGGGCCTCGTTCCAGGCTTTGGTTTGAGTGATCTGGTCTGCAAACTTTTTGGTGTATGCACAATAAACTGTTACCAACTACAAGGTCAGTGATTCATCAGTTTTACTTTTATTATTTATGAACTTTGACAAGAATTTCTATTCCCCTCCTACTCACAGGATATTTAAACTCTTATTATGTGTATTGATCACAACCTTCAGGTCTGTCCTCCAAGGTTATCTACTTTCCCAGTTGTACTTTTCTCGCCAACCTTATCTAAAGTTTTAANCTTAGTAATTTTCATAAACAAACATCTGATTTCTTTAAATCTTTATTTTTGAGAGAGACAGAGAATGAGCAGGGGAGGGGCAGAGAGGGAGGGAGACACAGAATCCGAAGCAGGCTCCAGGCTCTGAGCTGTCGGCACAGAGCCCACGGTGGGGCTCGAACTCATGAGCCATGCGATCGTGACCTGAACCAAAGCCAGACGCTTAACTGATTGAGCCACCCAGGCGCCCCACAAACATCTATTTTTAAAAACTGTCTCAACTTCTTTGTGATTCACTTTCCCTACTTTAACGTAAACTCCNGTGTCTGGTATGTAATAAGTACTCAATGAATACTTGCTGAATTGAACACTGAATGCATTTCTCATTCATTCATTCATTCACTCAACACATACTAAACACTATGTTCCAGACCCTATGACAGATACTGGAGATACAGTAGAGAATAAGCCTTGACATTCCCACTGCATTCAAGCCACTTCTATTCACAAATACAAACGAACCAAGTAAAGGACCATTTACAGAACATGCAATACGAGAATGCGACAGGTAGGAATAAGCACAGGTAACCACGGAGGCGCATTAGAGGACCACTTGGCCTAGCCCGTGGGGTCAAGAGATGCTTCTGAGACCTGAAGAACAAGACTTGAAGTTAATGAGGGAGCACGGCGNCTCTGGACTGGCGGTCAGCAAATACCGTCAGCCAGACGGTGAATATTTTAAGCTTACGGGTCACACATGGTCCCTGTCACAACCACTCACATTTGCCCTACTAACAAAAGCAGTCATAGACACTGCGTGAACAAATAGGTGCACTCCTTTGCCAATAAAATTATAATTACAAATACAGGTAGCCACAGAAGGAACATTCTGCCGACTCCTTTTCTGAACCCATGGATTTCAAACTATTTTTTTAAGTAATTTTTCATACTTTATTCATACGAGTTTTCTGCATAACGCTGATATCTAATGAAACAAATGAGAATGGTCTTGGTTGAAACTGGGGAAGCTTAGAGACCTTTATGTCCCTTTCCAAATGAATAGAGGAATAAGAGTAGGCGCCTATCTGCATAATAAGAATTCTCCACTTCATTTCTTTTCTTGTCTGGCTTCTTTCCCATCTCTTACATTAATAGTTGAGGCCAATCAAGTTGTTCTCATTGAAATAATCAAAACTAATGATGTTCAAAAACAGTAACCCAGACGAAGTCACCCAAGATATTTTTTTAACTTTCTTTTTTAATGTTTATTTATTTCTGAGAGACAGAGACAGAGCTCGACTAGGAGCAGAGCAGAGAGAGAAGGAGGCACAGTATCCAAAGCAGACTCCAGGCAATGAGATGTCAGCAGAGAGCCCGAAACAGGGCTCGAACTCACAACTCTGAGATCATGACCTGAGCCCAAATCAAGAGTCGAACGCTTAACTGACTGAGCCACCCAGGCGCCCAGAAAAGTGTCTTTAAGAATATCTTAGGGGAGGGGGTGCCTGGTGGCTTAGTCAATTAAGCGTCCGACTCTTTATTTCCACTCAGGTCATGTTTCACAGTGTGTGAGTTCGAGCCCCACATCAGGCTCCATGCTGTTGGTGCAGAGCCTGCTTGGGATTCTCTCTCTCACTCTCTCTCTCTTTCTCTGCCCTTCCCCTGCTCCCTTTCTATCTCTCTCTCTCAAAATACATAAACATTTTTAAAAAGACACCTTTATGGACTGAATTGTGTCCTTCTAAAATTTGTATGTTGAAGCCTTGACTCCCAGTCCGGCTGTATTGGGAATAGGGTCTATAAAGAGAAAATTACGGTTAAATGAGGTCATAAGGGTGGGGCCCTGATCCAATAGAATTGGTGTCCTTATAAGAAGAGACAAAGGAGCTCACTCTTTCTGTAACGCACCCAAAACAGGCCGTGTGAGCACATGGCTAGAAGGCAGTTGTCTATGAACGAGGAAACGAGCTCTCCCCAGAAACTGATCATGCCGACACCCTGATCTGAGGCCTCTTTGGTCCAGAACTGGTAGAAAATAAACTTCTATTGTTTAAGCCAATCCATCTATGGCATTTTGTTATAGAAACCGAAGAAGACCAAGGTGGACACTCCTCAAAGCAAAGTTGAGCTGAGCTGGCATTCTCTGTCGTACTTGAACATTGAAGTCGGTCTTCAGCCTTCCATAAGTCTTCTTCCACAGGGGCTTCCTGGATATCACAAATCCCCTTCAAGGTAGCACTCACTGTTTTTATGTTCTTGGTGAGTCACTCAATTAATCCTCTACTATTGCCGTAGCCTTTGAGGGGAACTTGTAAACCCAGTGTGTAAAAGGCAGCAGCTATTATTTCATGGGTCATCAATACTCATTCTGACGTTAGTGGGATGTATTCTTAGTCAAGGAAGCCAACCCCGAAACCTGCTGCCTGTCCAACGGGTCTTTCTTTTCTGGTCCCACAACATTCTTTGGGGAAGGTGACATAATGACCAGGCAAGGCACATGTGCACCTGCCGACTCCGACTGAGAAGCCGGCAGAGCTGAAAGCGAAGTAGATGAATGTAGCAGAAGAGCTTGTTAGCAGCACAGAAGTCACGCAGGGATGCCGCAGAGACTGTCTGGGAGCTGTCAGCCACAGATCGGCAAGTGTGCACAGCATCTTGCTTGTCTTGACATTAGAGCTGCTGTGAATGATCCACTTAATAATACTCCCGGGAGTCTTTGATAAGCAGCGTGGGCCCTCTAAGCGTTGCCTACGTTTCAACAAAAGAAAACATCCTACTAGACCCGAGTGATCGGGGGACGTGTTTTTTCTACAATCTGTGAAGTGCCTAGGAGAGAGTCGATGCATTCCAAGGTCCCCCTGGCACACCATTTCTTCACTAGACGGATGGGACGTCCAAACATCATCCTGTCTGTCCCTTCGGAGTAGGAACTGGAGACTCACTGCCCTGGCCGACGCTGAGGGATGACTACAGGATGGTTTGGTAGGTACGGCTGTGACATCACCTCGCTTTATGATTTTGTCCCCAAATTCCTGAGGGAGTCAAAGGTTAAAGGTGACATAGAAGGCCGGGCGGTAAGGTAATAACAGAGGTAAGGTAACAACAGAGCACTTGTCAGAAAGATGAGAAATGATTTGCCCATAACAGGCATCCCCTCTTCAAAAAGCAGTCCTCTCTGGAAATTTATGTTTCGTCTACCAATGTAGGAAGTGCACAGATCATTTCTGGAATCCCTTTTGGAAATTAACTTCCATTCTATTTGTACTCCCCACATCAGACCTACATCATTCTAAACTTGCAATTAGATTATTTGCCACAGCCACATTTTTAAAACATTAATCAGCTATTCTGAGCAAAGTGATCAGCTGAGTGAATTAATAGTACTTTACAACTCGACCATGATATAAGACTATGAAAAAGTAATGAAACTTATTTCTTATATGGCCAAAGAATTAGCTCTGATGGGACTTCCCAAAGAGACACTCGAGAACGATTTGGGCAAAAGCAGTGTAGAGTGAAGAAATGTGAAGCTTCCCAAGGGTCCCACTCACATTGGGAGCGCGCGCACACGCATGCATGCATACACACACACACACACACACACACACACACGGATACATTCTGATAGGCCTACTAAGCAAGTGATCATTTTCCTTTGGTGGTTTGGTCCAATGCGTTTGACTTTGGTGGTTTGGTCCAAGTAGTAGGTAATACTGGAGTGTTCAGAATGAGCCAAATCTCTACCAGAGGGCATAGTATGGAATTTAGATGTATTCTAAATATAAGAAAAGCTATTGGCAGGTTTCAAGCAGAGGAGTGGCACACCCCGGATTAGTTTTATGCTCTGGTCAAAATGGACTAGAGCAGAGCCAAGCGCACGTGCGGCACGCCGCTACTGCCGTTGCCTGCGGAAAAGACGGCAGCAGCTGGGGTGGTGGCAACGGAGACTGAGAAAAGCAAGCAGGATTAAGAGATGCCTAGGAAATAGAACTAAGAGTTAAGACAGCTTGGGGCGCCTGGGTGGCTCAGTTCATTAAGTGACTGACTCTTGGTTTCGGCTCACGTCATGATCTCACAGTTTGTCAGATCGAGCCCTAGCTGGGCTCTGCATTGACAGTACAGAGGCTGCTTGGGATTCTCTCTCTCTGACCCTTTTCCTTCTTTCTATCTCTCTGTCGGGAAGGGAAGAGAAGGGAAAGGAGGGGAGGGAAAAAAACATTAACACAGCTTACCATTCATAGCACTGTCTCTCACATGTCCCTCAAATACACTGATAGTGCCATACCAAAATGCAGATTACTGTGCTGTTTAGCTGGCTTAACAAAAAGGTAAACCTGAGGGAATGGTTGAGCTGCATAAACTACTAGTTTATATGATTAACATACTTATTTATACGCAGTAGTGAGCAACTAGCAATTTTAAAAACAGTGGTTCGTAGGGGCGCCTGGGTGGCTCAGCTGGTTGAGCATCCGATATCAGCTCAGGTCATGATCTAACATAACAGCTCGTGAGTTCGAGCCCCATGTCGGGCTCTGTGCTGACAGCTCGGAGCCTGATGCCTGCTTCAGATTCTGTGTCTGCCTCTCTCTCTGCCCCTCCCCTGCTCGCTCGCTCGCTCTCTCTCTCTCTCAAAAATAAACAAACATTAAAAAAATTTTAAAACAGTGGTTCATAAAACAAAAGAACATGACTTAGGCTATGCCTATTAACACCACAGTTATATTTGAATGGATCCAGTCTGTCATTGCTGATAATTTATATGTAAATTTAGACTCAAAGTGAGCTACAGCTTCCATTTGAGCAGAGTGCTTTTTATAGTGATTGCTAATTTGGCAGGATTTACTTTTTGGTGGGAGTTCTCGATAAATTGTTTCCTTGAATGGAAGTGTTCCTAATTAACTTATCTGTGAATGATCCTTCCCTGGTATCAGCTGTTGCGGTGACACGGATTCCTTCTCATTCTGACAAACTGACCTGTTATTAATTACTTCTAGTTAGGAATGCTAACAATACCACTTGGAACTTGGTCCTGGAGTAGGGAGCCCTGGCTGGAACACAAATGAGCCCAGATGAACCGGTCATCTGCACTGGATGGTTTGGAGACGCCCCAGCAACACGGGTCTGACTGTCCAAGGGACACACTCCCACAATCCTGTGCTCTGTCCACACTGGGCGGCTTAGCACCGAAATGAATACTTTCAGTTTGTAACATCGCATTCATCCAGGCTGAGTTCCTGATTGGAAAGGTGTTCTTAGAGAGGCCCTGCACAGCAGGGCCATTTCACCTTCAACAAAACTCAGTTCCAAAGGTTTAAAGGACAGGGGAACCTGGGTGGTTCAGTCCATTAAGCATCTGACGCTTGATTTCGGCTCAGGTTGGGATCTCACAGTTCATGAGTTTGAGTCCCGCATCGGGCTCTGGATTCTCTCTCTGCCCTTCCCCCACTCATGCTTGCTCTTTCTCTCAAAAATCAATAATTTTTTAAAAAGACTTGATTAATTGGGAAAAAAAAAAGGTTTAAAGGACATTCACAGGGAAACACACTTGTGAGGTTTCAGCTGAGTGTGGTCTCAAAGATAACAAAACTATCCTCAGCACAATGCAGAAGGGAAAGGAGGCAGGGAATCACATAACATATAACAAAGAACCAGGTGCTGTTACTGTTATAGACACTTATTTTATTACCAATATAAAGAAGTGATCTGTGGCAAAAAATAAAAATAAAAAAATACTATGTCATAAGCCCACCGGTGCCTCTTCCTAGGTGTGCAGGAAGAACACATGCCCCCACCCCCCCGGGTGCCACATAGTTTTGGGGGGACCACGTGACTGAGTTCTGGTTAGTGGAAAGGAGAGCAGAGTGATGTGACAGCGCTACCAGGATGCAGGTAAGAGTGAATGTGTCTGGGGCGCCGCTCGCTCTTAGTCGGTTAGGCGTCCGACTTTCGCTTAGGTCATGATCTCGCGGTTCGTGGGTTCGAGCCCCGCGTCGGGCTCTGTGCTGACTGCCAGCTCAGAGCCTGGAGCCTGTTTCAGTGTGTGACTCCCTCTCTCTCTGACCCTCCCCTGCTCATGCTGTCTCTCTCTCTCTCTCTCTCTCTCCTAGAAATAAATAAAACATTTAAAAAAAAAACGAAAAAAAAAAAAGGAGGAATGTGTCTTCTCTGAGCTGCCTCTGTCACGACGCTGGGCAAGAATGGACACAACGCACTCGGTGACGGTAGTAAAACAAAACAGTAGTGACAGAGATCACTGGGTCACTTAGTGGAAGTGAACCACTGGACTGTAGTGTAAGAAATGCAACTGTTTTGAGCCCATGATATATGGGGGGGCTAGTTTTCATCTCAGCATATCCTGGATAAAACAATACCTTTAAATAAGAATAAGGAAAGCAGCAGCTAACATCTGCGGACCACATAACACATATGTGCCAGGCATGTTACAAAGGAAATCTTGTTATCATCACAAACAAAATCTTCCAGGTCATTAGAACATTTCTCCGTCCATAAATTAAGAAGCGGACTCAGGGGCACCTGGGTGGTTCTGTCGGTTGAGTGCCGACTTCAACTCGGGTAATAATCTCACGGTTTGTGGGTTCGAGCCTCACGTGGGGGCTCCGTGCTGACAGCTTAGAAGCGGGAATTTGCTTCGGTTTCTGTATCTCCCTCTCTTTCTGCCCCTCCCCTGCTCACACTGTGTCTCTCTGTGTCAAAAATAAATAAACATTGGNAGCCTGCTGCCCTGGTTCTAAATGCATTCATTTCACTATACCACAGATGCCCCGTGTGTTCATATTTCAATGTTGTTACCATATTTCGCAGGCAAAATTTCACTGTTGGAACTTCCTAACGCCAAGGATGCTCTAAGTCTCAGAAAAATGCCAGAAACACTCTGGAATAAATGGATTGACAAAGGACCGAACCAAACATATAAAGGAACACAGCACCAGGTGTTTTTCCAATACAAATGCCACGAAACTCCACTTCGGAAAGTACGATCGAGATCAAAATTCTTGATGGTTCCTGCAGCTATTTTCATTTTCAAAACCACAGCGGCCAAAAGCAGCTGTTACCAACAGATTGGAAGAGCCCAGCAGACAGAGTTCATTTCTAGGAAGCCATCAGGAAGGCACATGGTTCCTGAAGCAGCATTCTAGTGTTCTTGTCACATAGAGGAGGCGTTTACAGGAGCCACAGTAAATTGAGAAGGGATAAAAACATTTAACTTGTGTCTGAAATGCCTACTTTTAATTGAGGTAATGTTTAGTAGCTCCGACAGTGGTCACTCCCTGTGGAAAATATTCATTTTTCAGCCTATGTTATACTATTAAAAGAAAATTCATGATGTGTTAGGAGAAATTAAGAAGTGTACCTAATTAGAGCTTTACCTGACACTCTGTAGAACACCTCTGAAGAGATTTGTTTTTAGGTAAGGGGTGAATATAAACAAATAAAATGGAATTTCTTGAGTTTTCTTTTTTTCAACCTGTCTTGGAAGTCATTTCCCAAACAAGAGTTCCAAAGGCATTCTGAGCAATGGCACCCTCACGGGAGAATGTGGGCATTCTCCCAGGGGGCCTACTTAGAAGAATAGCACTCATTTAGATGTATAAATTCTGGTTTGTTTGCTTTTAAAATGTCCAATTATTTTTATTCATGCCCGCTCTATGCTCTTGCACATCTTTGTGATGCCTATCTGCAGATTTTCCTTAAAATACATGTAGTGTTGAGAAAACCGCCTTTGAAATATCAGGTTGGAGACAGTCTTTCCCAATTAATGGAGCTAAGATAGCATTAAAAGTTCCTTCCTGTTTGAGGTGTGTAAGTAGGATTCACGCTGAGTGTTGGCAGACTGGTATAATAGGGAAAAAAGTCTACACTAGGACTCAGACATCGGTTCTAGAATGGGTTTGGAAATGTGAAAAAAAAATTAGTGCCATTCATTTATCCATTCTTCATTCATTCATTCACTTACCTATCCTCCATTTTTTTTCTTTCTTTTTTTAAAAAAGTTTATTTGCTTATTTTGAGAGAGAGAGAGAGAGAGAGCACTAGCAGGGGAGGAGCATAGAGAGAGGGAGGGAGAGAGAGAATCCCAAGCAGGCTCCATGCTGTCAGCGCAGAGCACGATGTGGAGCTCGATCCCATGATCCATGAGATCATGATCTGAGCCGATATCAAGAGTTGAACACTTAACTGAGTAAGACACCCAAGTGACCCACTACCCTCCATTTTTTAAACAACAGGAGCTCACTAGGCTCCAGTCACATCAGGGATTATAAAAACTGGTAAAAGATCATCTTTTCCCCAAAAAATGCTTTCAGTTAAGCAGATAAATTCCAAACTTTTTTAAACTTTAAAAACCTGCCCTGTTTACATTATCAATGTATTGGGAAAATCTAATGAAATGGCTTATGTGAAACATACAGGTATTAACTCGAGAGCCTGTACAAAAACTTCATGGCCCTGAATCCGATGTATTGATACAGGAAATATTTTTTCTTTACACAATAATTTTGTTAGTTTCATTTGAAGAAACAGAGCAC
>NW_027528635.1:1596425-1597946 GCF_008692635.1 Crocuta crocuta | reverse complement strand
GGGTATAGTTTTACTCTCAGCCCTTTCTCAAAGATATATGGAAATCAGCCTTATGGGTGAAAAAGTAAACTTTTTACACATGATTCAGTTGCCAGGGACTAGTAACAGAAATCTACCCAAGAAGATCATGGAGAAAAACAGACTTAGTATAAGGACACGGGGCAAGTTCATAGACATCCCTGCAGGAAATAAAGCTGGAATTCACAGAAAATAGAAAATGATCGGGCCATTTCTGCCCATTTTTCCGTCTTGTCCCATTCCTCTTCTCCCTCTCTCGACCCTAATAATCCCTTCATCTTCTTTTATGGAGGCCACACTGCGTCTATTCTCTGCTTTTGTCTCTCCATATCAGCCTTGTTCTTTTGTCTCTGTGGCCTTTTTAACTGTTTGCGCCTGCCTTTCCCCAGTAGGTAAGAGCCTGGACGATAGGGCCAGGGTGCCTGGGTTGAAATCTTGAAGCTGTTATTTCGACCTATGCCATTTTAGTCAAGCCACTTAACCTCTCTGCCCCTCCACTTCCTCAGCTGTAAAATGGAAGTGATAACCATACCTATATTTTACTGGGTTGAGGTGCTCCTAATAGGTGCTTCACAAGTATTTTACACCATCATTTAGTCACTTAGGGCTCCTCACAGATAATCCTCTCAGGTTCTTTGCCCAATTCTACTTTCCCAAAGAAGAGAGTATTTGTTCAGCTCTGATACTGAACTTGCTATATGAGCTTGACCTTTCCATGTTAAGCATTTCCGTTTCCTCAAATACAAATATATAAAATGAGACGGCTGGATGTGATGCATTCCAAAGATCCCTGCTAGTGCTAGCATTCTGTGATTCTATGAAATGGCTCCCTCTTATCTGACAAACTCAGACAGGCATTAAATCTTATGGGCTCCGTAGTCCCTTCATAAATGATATGGTTAAACAGCTCCAATTCAGGAGTAAAGGTAAATCTAAATCACAACAATACAGATACATTCTCAAGCTCCCCACTCCCGCACTCTACTCTCACTGGGAGAAGGTTAAACGTAGCTACCTTTCTGTAAGGCTCGGAAACAGAAGGCATTGATCTGGCACATCCAATACGCCCCAGAATATATATGCATTTGCTTAGAAACTGAAGCAGTTTCTCCACACGGACTGGCTGGAAGAATTAAAATGGAAAGGGAAATTCGCAAGAATAAGTGAGCGAGGAATTCAGAACGCATCTGCATAGCTTCCTTCAGTCTCTTCCAGGAGGGCAGAATTGGGCCACGTGGTGATAGCCTTTCAGAGAAGGAGATCAGGAGAGAGGGAGGAGGGTCCATAAACACGACTGTATGTTTCACTTTGCACCATTTTGTTTCCAAAAGGGAAACATCCCTTCTGGTCAAGACATTCTCTTGCTCTACATACAATATCAAAGGCCATTACCAACCCTCAGAAAACTGGAAAGTGCTCCACTGGGTTGGGATTTCCGGAGCTTCCAGATGGAAGGCTTTGCCAGTTAACAAAAAGAGAGGTTCCCTTCTCCAGCTAAACCTC
>NW_027528635.1:1590022-1596345 GCF_008692635.1 Crocuta crocuta | reverse complement strand
ATGTGTGTGTGTGTGTGTGTGTGTGTGTGTGTGTGTGCGCGCGCGCGCACGCGTAGTTGTATATTCTGAGTGTTTTCTAAAGCATTACAAACTAGAAAGCTCCAAAAATATTTATATTTTCTAAAATGTTTCCTCTGTGAGAAACTAAATGCTTCAAGGTGCTATTCTTTTTCATTTAGTTGCCAGCGGATTAGTTATCTTGTTCAAATAAAACTGAACTCTAAATATATGTATAAAAGAGTTCATAAAAGGGGTGCCTGGGTGGCTCAGTCAATTAAACATCTGACCTCAGCTCAGGTCATGATCTAATGGTTTGTGAGTTCGAGCCCTACATCAGGCTCTCTGCTGTCAGTACAGAGCCTCCTTCCGATCCTGTTCCCCTCATTCTCTCAAAACAAATAAACTTAAAAAAAAGAAGTTCATAAAGAGGTCATAGCTAATTAATAGCAACAGTAAAAGGGATTTTCTTGCAACCATTTCAAGGATCTCAACCTAGTTTGGTCTCCTAAATACATACTAATGTAAGCACCAGTCACATATTTAAATTTATTATGTTAAAATACGTGTGAGGAGGAGGCACCGGCTTCAGCTCAGGTCATGATCTCATGGTTCATGGGTTTGAGCCTCACGTGGGGCTCTGTGCTGACAGCTCGGAGCCTCAAGCCTGTTTCAGTTTCTGTGTCTTCCTCTCTCTCTTTGTCCCACTACTGCTCACACTGTCTCTCTCAAAAATAAAATAAATATTAAAAAAAATTCTAAATACGTGTGGAGAGTTACTGCTTGGTGGGTGCAGTTTCCTCTCGAAGCGATAAAATGTTTTAGAACTAGACAAAGTCAGTGGTCACACAACATCGTGAATGTACCAAATGCCACTGGCACATAAACTTTAAAATGGATGATTAATGTTAAACCTTAATAAAAATAAATAACAAGAATGTGTAAATGGATGTTTTTGATAACTTCCTAATTTTTGTTTTCTTTGGAGTCTGATGAAGTTAATGTTTTGTAGTTCTTTTTTTTAATGTTTATTTATTTTGAGAGAGAGAGAGTAGAGTAGGGAGGGGCAGAGAGAAAAGGAGAATCCCAAGCAGGCTCCACGTGGTCAGTGCAGAGCCTGATGCAGGGCTGGAATTCACAAACTGTGACATCATGACCTTGAGTCTTGAGTCTGACTCTTAAGCAGCTGAGCCACCCAGGTGCTGGAGTTCTGTAATTCTTAATGAAACAAAGCTATCATTCCTTTGGTCCCTCTGGAAGCTACATCTGCCGCTTTGCAAGGTCTGTCTATAAAAGCAATTCAAAATGGTCCCTCTATGTTACTAAAGCCCTTGGAAAGTGGCATCCACATTTACATACAGGATTTCTCTTTTTGCTTCCCCTGATCCCTTAATGATTACTCTGGTGATGGAAGCTGGCTTAATACAGTAGTGTTGAAGCAACCCAGAGGCAGTATAGTAACAAAGGCTGGGAGTACTCGTTCTGTGACTGACCTGGAGCAAGTCCTGCCTCCCGTTTAATATATAGTTGCCTCATCTGTGTAATAAGGAAGGGAACTAAATGATCTTTAAGAGCCTTTCTTTTTCTAAAATTAGGGGATTCTGCAGTCTCTATAAATAGCCTTTTAATAACTAGTACTACAGTGTACTTATTCTAAGTACCAAATGGATGCTTTGTGTAGGGTTTTGGATCCTAATTAATTGAAAGATAGAGTTCCTACATTTGTTGATTTTGGACTACGTTTTTTTTTTTAATGTTTTATTTATTTCTGAGAGAGAAAGAGACATGAGCAGGGGAGGGTCAGAGAGAGAGATACTGAATCTGAAGCAGGCTCCAGGCTTTGAGCTAGCCATCAGCACAGAGCCCGATGCGGGGCTCGAACCCACAAACCGTGTGATAATGACCTGAGCCAATATCGGCCGCTTAGCCAACTGAGCCACCACCCAGATGCCCCAGACTACGTGTTTGGAGAGCTAAAGTAAAATTAAGATCTGCATTGTTTTACCAACTATGGTGTCGCAGGGGCTTGTGAAAGATAGAGATGAAATGACTAAAGGCATGGATTCTGGAACTTGAGATGGAAATAAGATGGAAAACTGGCTAAGTTTTTAAGAAAAGGTCTGTTTCCCCTACTGTATATATGAGGAAATAGAAATACAGAGTTAAAAGGATTTGCACAATGTTAAACAGCTGGTAAGTGATGGAGGCAAGATTCGAATCTTACTCCATACGATGCCAGAGGCTATCCAATATCCAACTAAGCCCTTCCCTCTTGGATTCTTTTGGTCAATCGATCAATTTCCAAATATATTTAGAATCTACTGTGTGTCAGACACCAAGATAGGCTCTGAGGTAGAACAGCATAAGGATGTAAGTGGCCCCACCCTGACTGAACAGTCTAATGGAGACAATGGAAATTAACAAATATAAAAGTTAAAAACCAAAAACAGTGATAAGTACCATAAAGAAATGCTACAGGGTGTTTTGAGACAAATAACAATGCTTACTCAAGCATTAGATTGGAGCTTAAGGACTTTTTTAAAAAAAATTTTTGTTTATTTTTGAGAGAAACAGAGACAGAGCGTGAGTGGGGGAGGGGCAGAAAGAGAGGGAGACACAGATCCAAAGCAGGTTCCAGGCTCTGAGCTGCCACCACAGAGCCTGACACAGGTCTCAAACTCATGAACCGGAATTTCATGACCTGAGCCAAAGTCAGATGCCCAACCGACTGAGCCGCCCAGGTGGCTGTGATTTCTTAAAGAAATTAGATTTCTGCTATGATCTGAAGGACAGGCAGAGGACAGGCAAGGAAGGAGTAGTGGGAAAAATTGTCCCAGGTAGAAAGAATAGCCTGTGCGAAGTCACAGATAAAACTTTACTTCTTTGAGAAAAAGAAATAAAAGTAATTTAGCTCAAGTGCAGACAGCCAGGGAGCTAGTAAGAATAAATGTGGAAACAATCGTATCATCTTTGTGAGGCTATTCGACATCCTATGAGGTACTGTACTTTCAACTTAACCCAGTAACGGTCAGTAGTGGATGCCATATTCAATCATGAACAATGTAAATGTATACTCTTTTGTGTCAATTCCTTTGCTCTACCCGCTCTCACATGTTTTTGCAGTTTGTTCATTGGCACTGCTGTATGCTATTTCATTTCATTCCACTACAATATATTTATGCATTCTGGTTGTTGATGTACAGAAGTTTCAACTTTTGAGTTCTTACAAATAATGCTGCTATGGACATGCTGGTACAGGTCTTATACTAGAAATATACATGCATTTTGGAGGGCTATACACCCACAAATGGTATTACTCAGATCGTGGAGTTTTCATACTTTCAGCTTTAGTACATTTTCTCAGCGTTCCAAATGGTTGTACCAATTTACGCTTTTGCCAGTGTTATAGAAGGATCCCAGCGGCTCACTATGTTCCTCGGTACCTGAAATTGCGTATCTTTTTCCTTTTGACCCTCGTGATGTACAGTGATATCACACTGAGTTTTAATATACATTTGTTTGAGGAATTACTTGAAGTATCATTTTCACATGTTTACTGGTCATTTGCAGATCTTCTTTTGTGACACATCTATTTAAACTTTACTCATTTTTCTTCTGTAACGTTTGCCTTCTCTTTCTTTGTAATTCTTAAATATATTTTGAATTAACATCCTTTGTTGATATATATTGCAAATACCTCTTCCCACTTTGGAGCTTTCTTCTTCACTCTTATATTTAAACTTTTTAAAAAAATTGTTTAATGTCTATTTAGTTTTGAGAAAAAGAGAGAGACAGAGTGTGAGTGGGCAAGGGACATAGAAAGAGTGACACAGAATCCAGAGCAGACTCCAGGCTCTGAGCTGTCGGCACAGAGTCTGACGCGGGGCTTGAACCCACAAACCATGAGATCATGACCTGAGTTGAAGTTGGACACCTAACTGACTGAGCCACCCAGGTGCCCCCCCCCTTTTTTTAAAGTAGGCTCCACATGGGGTGCCTGGGTGGTTCAATCGATTAAACGTCTGACTCTTAATTTTGGCTCAGGTCATGATCTCATGGTTCCTAAGTTTGAGCCCCAGTGTTGAGCTGATAGTGGAGCCTGCTTGGGATTCTCTCTCTCTCTCCCTCTCATGGATCCTTCCCTGCTCATGCTCTTTCTCTCTAAATGAATAAATGAATGCATGAATGAATGCAAGAATGAATGAATGAACGAATGAATACCTTTAAAGTAGGCTCTATGTCCAGCATGGAGCCCAATACAGGGCTTGAACTCACAACCCTGAGATCAAGACCTAAGGCAAGGGGCTACTGGGTCACAATGTCAGCTGACCATCATACTTTGGCTCAGGTCATGATCTCATGGTTCTTGAGTTTGGGGCCCACATCAGGCTCGCTGCTGGAGCTCACTTAGGATCCTCTATCACTCTCTCTCTCTGCCACTTCCTGGCAGACACTCTCTATCTCAAAAAAATAAACATTTTTTTAAATGCCCTGAGCCAAAATCAAGAGACTCAAGAGTCGGACACTTAACCAACTGAGCCACCCAGGCGCCCTGTGTGTAGACTACTTTTTAAAAAAATCTTTTTTTTTTTTTAATGTTTTTTATTTATTTTTGAGAGAGAGNACACACACACACACACACACACACACACACACACACACACCATGCTAGAACTGTTATTAAAACTTCATTTAAGGGGTGCCTGGGTGGCTCAGTTGGTTAAGCAGCACACTTGGGCTCAGGTCATGAGATAGCGGTTTGTGAGTTCGAGCCCTGTGGCAGGCTCTGTGCTAACAGCTTGGAACCTGGAGCCTGCTTCGGATTCTTTGTCTTGTTCTCTCTCTGCCCCCTGCCCCTCCCCCACTTGTGGTTTGTCTCTGTCTCTCAAAAATAAATGTAAAAAAAAAAATTTTTTTTTAAACTTTAGGTTGAGAGAATTTACAACATGGAGTCTTTTAATACATGAAAATGGTAGATCCTGGGGTACCTGGCTGGCTCAGTTGGTAGAGCATGTGACTTTTGATCTTAAGGTTATGAGTTTGAGCCCCACACTGGGTGCAGAGATTACTTAAAAATAAAATGTTTAAAAAAATAAAAGGTAGACCCTTTCATTTACTTTATCAATTTTTCTCATTAGTGTTTTGTAGTTTTCACTGTGTAGAACTTGCATGTTTTCATTAAACTCATTACTGGATATTTAAATTTCTCAATACTATGCTTAATAACATTTTTATTTTCCTTTCCTAACCATTTGATACTACTATATAGAATACCAAAGCTTTATTATCAATATTAACTTTGCAATTAGCATCATTTCCAAATTCTTATTAATTCTAAGGATTTGTCTAAAGATAGGATTCTCTTATGTGTGTAATCATATCACCCGCAAAAAATGATATATTTCATCCTTTCCAATGCTTATGAGGTTAATTTACTTTCCTTGCTTTTAGCATGGGTTACGACCTTGAACAAAATGTTCAATAGAACTAGTGATAAGGGCCTTTAGTTTTAGTCAATGTCGCCGTTGAGAATGTTTGTTGTGAGTTTTTGTTATTTTTTTTGTAGACTCTTTTCAAATTGAGGAAATTCCCTTATAGTCCTAGATCTTTAAGAGTTGTTATCATGTACTGGTTTTGACTTTTATCAAGTATTTGTTTCTGCATCTAAACAGATTTTTTCTTTTATTCTGTTAATATGGTGAATTAAATTGATAGACTTTACAAAGGTACACAGCTCATAGCTCTAGAATAAAACCTATAGTTCCCTATGTATTATCTTATTTACTAGGTTTAATCTGCACTATTTTGTTTATAGCACTTGAATCTATATTCATAAGATATAATGACACAATTTCTTCTCTGGTAATATCCAGGTCAAACGCTGGTTCCAAGGTTATTCTAGATTTACAGAAAGAGTTGGTAAATATTCCTTTTGCCTATATCCTTGGGATGTGTCTGTGTAGTTTTTTTTATTTCTTATTGAAACTTTTGAAAGAATTCACTAATGAAGCCATACGGGATTGAGCTTCAGTTTGTGGGAATATTTTTAATAACAAATCCACTACCTATGGAAATTCAGATTTCTTACTTCCTCTCACATCTTGTTCAATAAGCTGTGTGCATGGTTTAAGAATTTGTCCATTTTGGAACACCCGGCTAGCTCAGTCGGAAGAGCATTGATCTAGGGGTCTTGAGTTTGAGCCCCGTGTTGGGCACAGAGATTACTTAAAAATAAATAAACTTTAAAAATATTTTTAAAATACTTTTTGAAATTCTAAAAAAATTTTTGTCTAGTTTATCCAAAATTATAAAAGTGTCAGATGGTT
>NW_027528635.1:1585101-1589983 GCF_008692635.1 Crocuta crocuta | reverse complement strand
AGATGGTAGTCATAGTATCTTTGTATCATCTTGTATGTTCCTTTATCTTCATTATTTAATACATTCTGCTTTCATTGGATTTAATTTGCAGCTTCTTGTCTGACTTCTTTATATGAATACTTACATACTTCATTTTCAGCCTTTTTTGTCTCTAATATATACACATATCAGTTTCCTGCTGTGGCTGAAACAAACTACCCCGGCACAGTGGTTGAAGACAACACAAATGTATTACTGATCACGTGTTCACGATTACCCATTTGATACTCCCTGCTCTGCCTTGACCCCACCTTAGTCAGGCTTCTCGTGTTCCCACAGGCCCCTGCACTCTGGCTTACCCCAAGGCCTGAGCAAACCAGAGAATGCAGATCATGCACCTTTTCATCAGTTTCTTCAGACATGGGCAGACTGGACTGCCACTTCCTCCCCCGTTCCCAACTTCTCCTGACACAGGGTAAGAGAAGCCTTTCTGTGTTTGATTTTGAGATACTTGGATATTTCACAAGTTAAATTCCGCGTCCAAATCCAGGGCTCCAGGCATCTGTTGCAGCCTAATAGTGAGTTACTTTGATTTTGCTAAAACGGGGTTCTTCCTGGTATTTTTCTGCCTAACTCCTGGACAGAAGAGGGTTTTTTTGTTTTTGGTGTGGGGTTTTTTTGGCTTTTTTAAGAGGGGTATTTAATACATGATTCTTCGTTGAGCAAGACTTTGTCAGGGCTGCTCTGTGAGGGATTAGTCTTCACCTAATCCCAAGGGTGATTCTCTCTTCACAAAGCATACCGCCTAATCCTCCCCTGCTCGCCATATACTCTTCCACGATGTCACTCATTTGGTCTGATGTCCCCCAAAATGGCAACATTTCAGAAATGGCAATTTGGAACTTCAATAGCCTCTTTGCAAAATGGGCTCTACTCAAATTGACTCATCTAAGCCCTTTTCATCTCCCCTCTTCCTTCCTCTTTTCACCCCCCTTGACCTTCTCTTTAGCTACCTTGAATCTTCTGATCCGTCTTCATTCAATACCCTCACCTCCTCTACCTTTGTATCCACTCTAACCATAGCTTTCATTTCCCACCGCAAGCGCTCAACTCCCTAGAGTCATGAGAACTTTATGTCCCTCTACCCTCATCATGGGCTCTTGACCATGAAAGCAACCACCTGAAGCTAAAACCACCTAATGCTAACCGGAAGTAGGCTGTATAATGCACCCCCTCAGTGTGCTTTGGAGACACAGCACTGCCTGCGGTCACCTCAGTCCCCTACTCAAAATTCAGTCCTCAGTCTCCATAAGGTTACATCTTCCAGAAAAGAATCCTGGTAGCCTCCATAAATGTGGTTGTGAACACTGTGGCCTTCATTTTGAGCAAGTAAACTCAACCTGTTCCATCTTCCAGAAATACAATCCTACTAAATTATAAAAGCAGGACCAAAATGAGAGCTAGTATTTTTATATAAATCTGGAGCCTTATATTTCTGCATTTGGGGCTGACTCATAGTTGAAGTTTTAGAACAAAAGCCAAAAACTATGTGTACCTATGGGTTTATGTTTCTGTGTGTATGTATACTAAAACTCAGAAATCAATAAAACGGAACTTCTAACATTTCCAACATGTAAAAAAAAAAAAAGTGCTCTTGGCAAAATTAGCCAAAATATTTTAAGAATTCAAGTTCACATAGTTTAGGGAAATTGTTGGCACATCAGACTAGTTTAATATTATCCATTTAATAAAAACAGCTAGGGTTTCTGTTATCAACATTAAGTTGATACATTTTTATTATAGTTGGGCTTGGGCTTATTCTTCCTGAACTTGATGCAGGGTTACTGATCAAATAAGTTAGCATGACATTCACTAGATATTTATGATGATGAAAAATGTAAATCTGTGTTTAAATAAACGGACTCATTCTTCTGACAAACTAGATTTCAATGGTAATTATGTTTCATAATCTGTCAGCTTAAAAAAGGTTGAGTGTCTTTTTAGTAACTTAAAACTTTAGATTTACGCTAAATTCAATAAAATAGTATGTGTTTATTAAATACCTAGATCATTTCTAAGCAACATAAAATACTGAAACATTACTCAGCAGAAGTTTAAATTTATATAACCTTCTCTTATTTTCTATGGTATACAGAGGCTACATATATTTGCATCTGTTAATAAACACGTTCTTTCTGCTATATTGAGAAATTACACTATAAGGAAACATATACTTTTTTTTTTTCTAATTTATTTCTAGGAGAGAGAGAGAGAGACAGTGTGAGCAGGGGAGGGTCAGAGAGAGGGAGTCACAGACTGAAACAGGCTCCAGGCTCCGAGCTGGCCGTCAGCACAGAGCCTGACGCAGGGCCCGAACCCACGAACCGCGAGATCATGACCTAAGCGAAAGTCGGACGCCCAACCGACTAAGCCACCCAGGCGCCCCAGGAAACATATACTTTTTAAAACTCTGAGTAATACATTCATAAACTTTACTAATCAGCTACAGAATGCTGGTGTATGACAGTTTACAATGATCTCTTCTCATTTTCCTTTTTTTCTTTCTAATGTTTGTTTTTGAGAGAGGGGGACACACACAGAGTGTGAACAGGGGAGGGGCAGAGAGAGAGACACACACATGGATCCGAAGCAGGCTCCAGGCTCCGAGCTGTCAGCACAGAGCCCGGTGTGGGGTTTGAACACACAAACCGCGAGATCATGACCTGAGCCGACATTGGATGCTTAACTGACTGAGCCACCCAGGCGCCCCAAGTTTTCTTTCAAAAATACAAGTTACTCATTATTACAAATTAGAAGCTATATCTGTAAATGAGACTACTAGAAACAGTGGAAAAGGGGTAGGATTTTTNAGCAACTTTTTTTTGGTCAAAACTGGCTAAGATTTAATTAGTTTATTTAAGAGATCTTTATAAAAGACTTGGAAAACGAATACTGTCAGTCTTGGAGATTCTTTTTAGGGTTATCATACCATCTGTCACATCATACGGTGGTTTCCGCACCAGTATCTAAGGTTACTGTCCCAGATTGTCACATGTGAGAACCGAAGAACGTGGCTACAGAATTTATTTGAACTTCTTGGCCATTACACGTTTGTGAAGCATCTACTATGTGTAAGACACAAGACCCATAATAACACAGAATGTTGCTGACCTGTTAAGTGTTCTTTGAAAAATGGCCAAATTCAACTTATTATAAGTTAATTATTATCTTTGCTGTTGTAAATATTAGTAATTTACAATGTGTTCTAAGAGACAGAGTACGAGCGGGGGAGGAGCAGAGAGAGAGAGGAAGAGAGAGAGGGAGGGAGGGAGAGAGAGGGAGGGAGAGTAATTGATTGATTGAGAATGTCAAGCAGGCTCCAAGCTGTCAGTGCATAGCTGGATGTGGGGCTCGATCTCACGAACTGTGAGATCATGACCTGAGCAGAAATCAAGAATCAGACACCTAACTGACTGAGCCACCCAGGTGCCCCACAATTCCAGCAGTGAGAAATAAAAATCCTCTGAATTTTGTGCTCTGTTTCTACACTGGTAATACAGAATGTTACTTGGGAAAAGTCTGGACTATGTCGTGCACACAAGCAGTGCTTCATGCAGGAGTTTCTTAGTTTACACGCTGCTCCATGTTTCTCAAAGTTTGGGTTTTTGTGAATAAAACATGTTGTAATGTAAAAAAGACCTTTAGTGTCAAATATACTGATGCAAAACAAACTTTGTCTTCTCTCTGTGAAAATGACATTTTGTGTCTACTCTTGATGAGAGGTTCTGAAGGGTCTTTCTTTACTTCATGAGTAATCTGCTTAGACAGCAAAGATATTGAGTTTTATCAGAATAATTTCCTGTGCTTTACATTGACTTTGTCATGCCCTTGATTATTTAAGAGGCCCAGGGCTTCTCATTTTCAAGAGTTATGGGTTTTTTTTAAAACTTTTGTTGTCTCCTATGTTTACTTTGTAAATCTCTTATTCTGACTTTGTTTTAAAAGGTAGCCAAGGATTGATCCTCACGGACTCATGATTCTATTTAGCATCGTCAAATGAAATAAATGCTTATCATTCTCTAAAATTAAATTTGTATTGGTGAAATGTTAGCCATATGAGTATCTCAAAAAAATATATATACAATTTCTAAAAATTTTGTTCATTCTTTTCTACATCCTTTTTTTCTTTCCTTCACTGTGGCCTTTGCCATCCACATAGCTCTAACATCGCAACCTCAATTTTCCAGTATTTTCTTTAGATTTCAGATACGAAATTTCTGTCCAAATGGTATGAGCATTTTTACCCTAAATTTTATTTCAGACATGTAAATTCCCAAACCCTCAGATGCTTATTATGACAATTAAAATAATAGAGAAGTACCTAAAGTAAAATTATATATATGGTAACAGCCGGCTTGGCAAGGGGGTGGGGGAATGGCATCCTCACGTACAGGCAATGGGATTGTAAATCAGGATACTCACTCCAGGGAGCAACTCAGCAGTCCATACCCTGAAGCACTGACAAGGTCCACACTTGTACGACCCAGGAACTCCTTGTTACAGAATCTCTCTCATACAGGGCAAAGAAACACAAACACTATTCATTTTAGAATTGTTTATCAGCGTTAAAAGCTGGAAATAGACTGAATGTCCGTCAGCACGGAACTAGATCAGTAACTTGCTGCATATCATACAATAGAATACTATACAGCTACGAAATTAAATGAACTAGAATGCATTTCAGCACAGAGGAAACTCACACATATATTAATGAGTTTGAAAAGGTAAGTTGAAGAAGCATTTGTAAAGCTTGCCCTTTGTATGAAATTTTTACAAAGAAAAACTGTGCTGCATCTTTTCTATGGCTGTTTATATATAAACAGAAGAGTGGAAGAATACCTTT
>NW_027528635.1:1583861-1585089 GCF_008692635.1 Crocuta crocuta | reverse complement strand
TTCTCAGATCATTATTCTGAATTGTGGATGTAGTTGGTCATCTTCTCATACATAAAGCTCTGTTTCAGCCTTTGAGAGAGGAAGGAAGGGGGGAGGCATCAATGATCAACAAAACGATTTTCTTCCCTCTAGATTCTTCCCTCTAGGGGCTCTCTGTCCTTTTAATCAGTCACACGTACGCACACTCACACAGGAAGTGCTTCCTGGAGGTGCAGCAATGTTTCAAATACTGTAGCTGATAAATTACCACTCGCTGGAACTAAGCCAGTGCATGCGAGCCAGCTGGCTCAAATCTGGAGATATTCTGGGTGGGTCTCCAGGAGGGGCAGAGGCAACTGCCTACTGTATGCTTCGCACAGTGGCCAGCCACGGAAAAACATCTGTCTTACCCAATACGCTGCGAAAATAGAATATCTATCTGAACATGAAAGTCCATCACGGTGATGACATTTGGACAGGAAGCCCCTTTCCAGCTGTGAATACGAATAAAAATTAAACTATCACCTAAAAAGCAGAGGAGATGCTGCCATAGGTTAATTACATTTTAATCTAAATGGCCTTAACATTTTAACTTATCATTAATCACTGATGATGTGGTCATGTCATCTCAAAATGCACTGACAGAGTTTACAGAATATTTCGTGCTCTTTGTGCAAATGCAAGTTATGAGCATTTGCAGGCCTTCAAAGAAAGAAAAAAAGCCAAAACTGTGTGTCACGAAAGAAAAGTTGAATGGATAATGACAATAGAACAAAAGAACCATCAGGAAATGGACCCATCAGGCGTCTGCCTTGATAACATGGCCACGGTCTTGCTCAGAAGGTTTCCCTGACGTGAAGTGATACTGCTTATGGAACACAGGTCCATTTCCGCCCAGCAAATTATTTAGGCCACATCACAGATTATCTAGCATATAATCAAGGATAACTACTTGTGTATAAGGTCTATAGTCAGCTAAAAACGATCTGTCTAAATATTATTACACTTTATTTAGCCCAGTACAGCATCTGAATGTTATCACCCTTGTTCTATGTGTACATGATTAACATTTATTTAATAACTGTTTTCAACAATGGATTTTCTCAGCTCAATGGGATTTTCAAAATTCTCTCCTCGATGTTATTTACTCTAGGACATTTCATCCCTTTCCAAAGGCTATTTGGGCTGTTGTGATTGCTGTGGAAAAGTAAATGAGTGATTTTAAAAATATAATAGCTCCTGATTGCCT
>NW_027528635.1:1581748-1583854 GCF_008692635.1 Crocuta crocuta | reverse complement strand
AGCTCCTGATTGTCTCTGATTAAATGACTTCTTTAAATGACTGACCTTTAAGAGGTGGGCTATCGTGATGATGTTCTCCATAATACTCCCATAATACTCGCTTGACCCCATACCAGCTGTTTTAACACTGTTAAACACTTCGAATTTTACGAACACAACATTTGGG
Source organism: Crocuta crocuta (assembly GCF_008692635.1). Lineage (NCBI taxonomy): Eukaryota > Metazoa > Chordata > Mammalia > Carnivora > Hyaenidae > Crocuta > Crocuta crocuta. The sequence goes on along the minus strand of NW_027528635.1, from coordinate 1,583,688 downwards.
GATTTTACAATTTAATATTGTGTGTGAATTGAGGTCTGCCAGAGAGATACTGCTACCTGAATTGCAGTGCACTTTTGCACGCACTCTTATCTCGAAGATCCAGATGATGTTTCTGAATGTCAGTTGTAACAGGAAAATGTGTCTCTAAAAACCTCTAAGTGAAACCTGGTGTCTAAAAACCTCTAAGTAAAACCTGTGAAGGTTACAGGTTTATAGAGCAGCATCCATCACCTTGAGATCAGTAAACTGAGATTAAAACGTGGATTCTTAAAATTTAAATGAAGTAGAGCTCAAATTTTAGTAGAATACAAAGGTCAATTTTGTTTCCTTAAGAAAGCATTACTATTATCACATCTTTCAAACTATATTATATTCCTTTAATTCCATCTTCTTTGGGAAAATTTTGTGTTTAAAATATGTAAGTAGGAGCGTCTGGGTGGCNTGCATCCCCATATCCAACATTATTCTTCTTGGTCTGAAAAATGATTATTTATTGGAAGGAACTTTAGAAAACATTCGGTAAACAGATCACAGATTTGTTATTACGACTTGACCAAAAAAAACGCCAAAATTTATTTTCCTTTAACGATTAAATCACGTATAGCTTGATCAAATGCATAAATGCCATAAATCGACAACCAAAACAACAAAGTCAGAATTAGGAAATGTTATTAAAGCACAGATTCAAAACACTTCCAGGGACAAACAGTGTATCTTGGAATCCAAGTGCCTCCTGTCAAAACTTGAAATAACATCCANCCCACTTGTAATGAAAATACAAGGGACACTGGACAACGAAGTAATTACTAAGGAAATACCCAAAAAAATCCTGACGTGTCTCTTGGTAACCATTGTGATGCTGTATTTTCTTTTGAAACATAGATTGTTTGTTTTTTTTTCCTAAGATCATTTTTGTTTTCTCTGCTTCACCAGCGGCCTCTATCCTCGGTCCACCCAATAGTAAGCCTTCAGACACTGACAAAGGACTAAAGACAGGCAGTACTTTATCTCTTCTTTCCCCAAGATGCTGAAACCCACAAATTCCAGACCTCTAATCTTAATATCAGTGCAAAGAAACATCGCAGACAGACTGCCAAACAGGTGACTTTAGAGGCCTAACAATAAAGCAAAGATTAGTAGAAGCTAGAATAGGTTAATAACACCAGGTTGTATAACCCACCTGGAGGGCTCAGTCGGTGGAGCATGTGAGTTCAAGCCCCATGTTGGGTGTCGAGAGCCCCTAAAAATAAAATCTTTTAAAAAATAAACTAAAATTGGGGCGCCTGGGTGGCTCAGTCAGCTCAGCATCTGACTCTTGATCCTCGGCTCGGTCATGATTTCACGGTTCGTGGATTTGAGCCCTGTGTCAGGCTCTGCACTGACAGCACAGAGCCTGCTTGGGATTCTCTCTCTCTCTCTCTCTCTCTCTCTCTCTCTCTCTCTCTCTCTNAGTTAACAATTTTAAAAAAGCAGGGACACCTGGGTGGCTCAGTCGGTCGAGCGTCCGACTTAGGCTCAGGTCATGATCTCTGCTTCATGAGCCCCACATCAGGCTCACTGCTGTCAGCCTGTCAGTGCAGAGCCCACTCAGGATGCTCTGACCCCCTCTCTCTGCCCCTCCCCCGCTTGTGCTCTCCCCAAAAATAAGTATTAAATAAAAAGAAAAAAAAATTTAGATTACCAGACTGGTTAAAGAAAGCATATACGTGTGCATCTATTTTTTCCTTGGTATAAACAAAATGATTTGTGAGGATCTTTTCATATAGATTTAAACAAAAGAGAAAAACAAAGGGACACTAAAGTGAAGTGCCTTTTTAACTGCTTGAATGGGCTAATCAGCACTCATTTGCCCATTCATTCATTCATTCATTCAATGACCTTATTTAAGGACCAGTATTATACCCAGCACTGACATTCATGGGTGAATAAAACATAATCTC
>NW_027528635.1:1572562-1581584 GCF_008692635.1 Crocuta crocuta | reverse complement strand
CAGAGTAGCAGTAGCAGTGCTAGTAGTGTGGGAATAGTGAGGTGTACGGACTCTAGAGTTAGTAAACTGGACTGACTTGCTGGGTCAACCGTTTCCTATATCCATATGACTTTTGACTTGTTTTTGGATTTCTTTATACATCAGTTCTTTGTGTACAATGAGAGAATATTACTATTGGGCCATAATGTCATGTGTGGATTAAGAGACATTAGGTGTGTGGCACACGTGTGCTAGTTGTCCATCAAAATCCAATAAAATCGTTTTTACCTGTATCGAAAGACAGTCACATTCTGAGGTGCTGGCGATGAGGACCTTGATATATGGACCTGAGAGGGACACCATCCGTGCCATAATAGTGAGTGGCTTCAAATCCACAAATGAAACCCTTTCTAACAACTGGAGATGAGAAAGGCTGGCATGGGCCGTCTTAGCACGTGGGGTTTCCTGTTACTAGAAATCATCAAGCAAGATCGAGAGCTAGAACTGATGTTGGAAAGGGAGACACTTGGAGAAAGGTTAGGTTCCATTATATTCCTGCTTTTGTTTCTATCTTGGTTAAATAACCAGTGATGTGAAATTACCCGCGTGTATTTTGCTCTGTTTGCCGGTTTCCTTCTACAACCAAAGAGCTGATAGCCAATACAGCAGAGAAAGCTGGCTAAGTCCATCAGTATTTGAATACGAGATCAGACTTCTAGTGCTCTGCCTATTTTTACAGTAATTTATCATTTACTTTTTATGCATGTTATTTTACAATTTCATAGTAGCAATTATGATGGTAGAGGGATTATTTGAATCTTATTTACAGACCTTGAGACAGACCAGGAAAACTGCCCCCCAATCATTAGCAAATACAAAAGCTCAGACCCACTCTCTTCCTACTATTCGACCCTGGGTCTGTGAGAAAACATAGCAATATGTCCTAAGCCACAGGACAAAAGAAATACATCTTTCTGAAGTATCCATTTTTCTTGATGGTGGGGAGTTAAATCATTACTTTCAGATCAAAATAAACATGGATATATTTTTAAGTGAAAAGCAACCTCTCCTTAAATTTCTAAAATAAAAACGATTTACAGAAGTTTTTTTCGTTCATGGCAGACTTGCGCGGAAAAGTCCCAAGATACTCACATAGTGTATGGTACCCGAGACTTTCCCGTGCCTTTAGGAAGCTGCAACGAGAAAAGGTTAAGAAACTGCCATTTGATGCTGTCACCTTGCTACAGAGGGACACTGGCCCTACCTGAAGAAGTGATTTTTGTATGCAACTGATCGTCCATCTAATAGAAGCTGCTTATAAAATACGGTTTACTGCACGAGGTCGCTTCATTCCCAGCTAATTAATCCATCAGAGAGAGCCTCCAATAGTAATTACTTTCACTCCTGTCCAATCAACCTGGGCCAGATTTATACCCGTGACCCTGAGAGAAGACTCTAACCTCAAACCTCTGGATATGTCTATTATAATATCTTCTGGCATGTTTCAAATAGGGATAACAGTTAATGAAGGATATTCTTTTATTTTAAGTCTAGTACCAGAAATCACAAATTGGGTCATGTTGTCAAAAGGGGTTAGGGCTTAATTATACTGAAAACTCTTTTAATTCTCATAATGAGCTGACTTTACCTTTCTGAAGTGAATATTATTTATTTGTTGGATTCTGAGATCCTGCTTCTGAAACATGGTGCTTTGAGGGGCGCCTGGGTGGTTCAGGCAGTTAAGCATCCAACCTCGGCTCAGGTCATGATCTCAGTTTGTGAGTTTGAGCCCTGCTTAGGGTGAGCTCAAGCCCTTCTTCAGGCTCGACGCTGATAATGTGGAGCCTGCTTAGGATTCTCTCTGGCCCTTGCTCACTTGCACTTTCTCTCTCTCTCAAAAAAGTAAATTAATTAAAATAAAAAATAAAACATGGCAATTTGAAATGGCCAATTAGATGTGACTATTTTGATGCGGCTTGAGTCAAAGCAGCTATGGTAAGTTGTAGAAAGTTTTGTCTTATCAAGTAACACGAGTAATGTATGTCCTTAGCGCTCTTCACATCCCAGAGTTTGACCTATGCCAGAGATCTACGACCTTTGGTGAGGATCATCGATGAGGGAAGATGTAAACAATGAGTGTACCTTACTTGTGTGTAAAAGGAAAATAAGATGTATTCTGATGTGGCTTTTTCAATTCAGCTGCACTGACACTTTTGCTATATCTCATCATAATGTCTTCACCGACCTTTTCCGGAGGCCAGGAACAGGCCTTTCGGAAGTCTCCCTTCCAGGTCTAGATTGGGTGAGACTTTGTCAGGGTAAGTTGAGGGCATGGGTGAATTATTCTCCTCCAGGAGTCCCTACGTAGTAATGAATCCATGGATCTTCCAGACCAGGGGATATCAAACTGCAGTCAGCAGAATGAGCTCCTGCGGGACAGTGAGGGTGAACAGTTAGCATTTCTAACGAGTCCCTGAGGGATCGTGACGCCACAGACGCAGAGGCGCACCTGGAGGGAACCCAGCCTAGAACCAGGCCGACTTCAACCTCGGTGTGCGTACACACGAAGAACTTCTTAGGAAGAGGCAAGATCTCCTATTTGAGGCAATATAAGCATATTACAATGGAAAACGTACTTCCCTTCTCTCCTCTAGCTTATCAAAAGCCTGGCAGTACCTCTCTACCCATTTTCAATGAGTGTTCTCAGTCCTACAAAGTGCCAGGCCTGAAACTCTGCACAGGGTGACCTTTCCCTTCTGTCTTTCCCAGTAAGCAAGCTGTCACTCTGCAGAATTGCCCTGTGGTTTTTTCCTTTGAAATCCCCACTCACTTCGGCTTCCCTAGCTCTGACACCGGCCTAGTGCACATCCCATTCTGAAACTGCTCCTTTCTCACAAGTCACTCTGGCATTAAGACGTCTGTCCCCTGTTTTATAGTCTCATTCCCACAGGATCCTGCTTCTTCTGATCTTTTACTGACAATCCTGTTTGCTCGGTGCACAGTATTCCCAAGGCCAGACTCTCTTCTCTATTATCCCTCTTCATTTTAACCATATTGGAGAAGCAATTCTGTGTAATGGCTAAGGGCTCCACTTACACTGTTTAAAGTACCCACATTCAAATCCTATCCTTACCGCTTACTAACCGCGTCAGCTTAGGCATGTAATGAGATCTCTGTCAAATGCAAAATGAGGACAATAATGCCTCACCTCATACGGTTGTTATGAGGTACAAGGACTAAGTTAATTTTTCTTTATAAATGATTTCATACAACGCCAGGCACACAGCAAGTTTAATCAGTGTTTGTTGGATAAACTATAAGTTGTTATTTATTTCTTCTTAAATCTAAAAGACTCATCCATTAATGTTTCAGAAAAGATAGGGGTTTTTTTTTTAATTTTTCTTTTAACGTTTTATTTTATTTTTTAAGAGGCAGAGAGGGACAGAGCGTGAGGGAGGGCAGAGAGACAGGGACACACAGAGTACGAAGTAGGCTCCAGGCTCTGAGCTGTCAGCACAGAGCCCGATGTGGGGTTCGAACTCGCAAACCGCAAGATCAGGACGGGAGCCAAAGTCAGATGCTCAACCAACTGAGCCACCCAGGCGCCCCTGGAAAAGGCAGTTTTATCCTCAATATGGCTTAGAAATTCATTTGTTCATTTTTTGGTTAAAATTAGTATGTTTCTCCCTTCGAGTCTTCAATGGATTGCAGGCTTGCTTCCGGCACTGAGCTCTCCACCTTTGCGAGGTTGCCCTCAACCTTCCACCCTCAAATCTAAAGGCTTCTTTTCTGTCCCTACTTTCCTCCAATGCATCTTTAAATGCTGTGGAACAATATATCTTCGCCTGCTCTGTCATGATTTGGATTTGTCTATATAGAAAGTACAATATCTTCTTTGCTTAAATAATAGTTTTCTTCCTCGTTACCAAATTAGCCTGTGTCAAACACCAAAGAAACACACACGAAAAGCACAATTAAGTGTAATGAAAATCCTAGAATCCTAAAGAGGTATCAACTAACACGTATACATAAAGACTACTGAGACTCCTCTGTGTCACATTCTACTTCTTTAGAAAGGAGGGTCTCAGCATCAGGTGAAAGATGGTCAGAGAAGGAGAGCTCAACGTCACGGATCAGGCTTCATCTACGCTTTGTGCTATTCAGGCCCCAAACCTGTACACTTCACAGATCCACACAAACGTCCTAGTTAATTGGGCCTACTCTCCTTAAAAGGAAATTTCATAACCATTGTTTTTTGTGTTTATTTCTGAGACAGAGAGGAAGCGGGGGAGGGGCAGAAAGAGGGGGACAGAGGATCCAAAGCAGGCTCTGCACTGACAGCACAGAGCCCACTGTGGGGCTCGAACTCACGAATCACGAGATCACGACCCGAACCGAGGTCCAACGCTCAACCAAATGAGCGACCCAGGTGCCCCTCATAGCCATGTTTTAGTACTGGAGCATGATCATGGGGATCCCACCCTCCAGACCCACCCGAATCGCCACACTGAAGTATCTCTTCTCTTCTTGAAAGATGCTCTGATAAATATGCTTTTCTCAGTTGCACTGTACTTCCAGCAATGCTCGCTGTCCCATACAGACTGCCACCTGAGGATGTACCTGGCTGACTGGCCCCCATCACTGGGCTCAGGTGTACTTGTGTCAATTCATAAAATGGCAATCTGCTGGGATATTTACAAGTACTGTCCTACAACGTGATTTTCCTTGCATGAACAGGAGTCTATGGTATCTGAGTGTCAAATTTATTTAAAGAATCCCATCATTTTGACACATTTCCTGTATCTTCACTGTATCCACGAATATACCGTACTACTTATGTATCTTGGCCTATAAATCTTTACGTTCATAATGTGTTCTTTCCTTAGAAGGAATTCTTAGAAGAAAGCTTGATGGTTTAGATAATACGGATATTTTAAGGCATCTTACACATACTTCCCTCCAAACAGATTGTGTCAATCTGTACTTTATGCAGAGACGAACGATAAAACCAGGAGAATATTTGATGAACGAGTGTTCCTTGGGGGCATCTGGGTGGCTCAGTCTGTTAAGCATCCGGCTACAGCCCAGGTCATGCTCTCACCATCCGGGAGTTTGAATCCCACATTGGGATCTCTACGCTCAGCCCAGAGCCCACTTCAGATTCTCTCTTCCCCTGTCTCTCTTCCCCTTCCCCGCTCACTCTCTCAAAAATAATAGATAGATAGATAGATAGATAGATAGATAGATAGATAGATAAAATAAAAAAAGAGTATTCCTGGGAGACGGAACCTGAAACTATGAGATAAGTACATGCCGGGTGTATACGAGGAATGATAAAGGTGGGCAGTGTGGTTTGAACTGAGTGAGCGCAAGGGAAGTGGTAAGAAATAAAGTCCCACAGGGAGCAGGGCCAGATGGTGGGGTGGCCTTGAAGGACAATGTAAGAACTTGGCCTCTGACTCTGAATAAGATGCAGCGCCTGCAGCGTCAAGGGACTGTCCTGAACAGAGAATACACACGATATGACCTATTTAAGCAGATTACTCAGGCAGCTGTGTTGAGAAGCGACAGCGGCAATAACAGACACGTGAGAAGGCAGTGACTTAGAACAGAGTGCCGCCCGTAGTAAGAGACCTCACACTTTAAATATATTTGGAGGTTACAACTGACATGAGTTGCTAATTGACAGCATATGTGGTGCTAGAGAAAGACAAGACTCAGGGGGCACCTGGATGGCTCCGTCCGTTAACACTCCGACTCGTAGCTTTGGCTCAGGTCATGATCTCCCGTTTCGTGAGTTTGAGCCCCACACTGGGCTCTGCACTGACAGTGTGGAAACTGCTTGGGATTCTCTCTCTTTCCCTCTCTCTCTGCCCCTTCTCCTACTTGCTCCCTCTCTCTCAAAATGATTAAATAAACTTAAAGCAGAAAAAGAAAAAGATAGACAAGACTCAAAACTAAGTAAGCATCTTTGTTTGATCAGCTGGAATAACAGAGTTGTCATTGAACAAGATTAGGAAAACTGGAGAAGGAAATGGGGACCAGTCCCCAGTCCTAGACAGCAGGGCCCAGAAAATACCACCTCTGGATGGGCTAAGGGCTGCATCAACAAGCTAATTAACTATGTTAAAAGGGGTGGAATGCATAATGATGTTTTATTTTCCCAATACATCAGCCACATTACTCCTTGTATATTCACCTGCAATGCAGGCTATCTTGGCTGGAATGGTACTAAAAGTGTAACTTCGGGCCAATCATTTAATCTCTCTGAAAACTCTGTCGCCTCAGCTATGATATAGGGAAATGAAGACAACATTATTTAATTGCAAGGATTAAATGAAATAATGGCTGAAAGGGGACTAGCACAATATGTGGCATGCAGTTAAATTTCAAAGAGTGCTGGTTCCTTCAGACCCCTGCCAAATCATAAATCCCTTGAGAACAGAGGCTTGGCCTCCATAGCCCTGAGCGCATCCTGTATGTTACCTAATAGCTAGCACATGGACAGTCCTCATTTACTTATATAGAATAGATACTTCATAAGCACTGTTTTTGCTTTTTCAAATTTTGTTAATCTTTTATTTACTCCTGAGAGAGAGAGAGAGAGAGACAGAGTGTGAGTGGGGGAAGAACAGAGAGAGAGAGACACACAGAATCTGAGGCAGGCTCCAGGCTCTGAGCTGTCAGCACAGGGCCCGACGCGGGACTTGAACTCCTGAACCGTTGAGATCACGACCTGGGCCAAAGTCGGATGCCTAACCGACTGAGCCACCCAGGCGCTCCAATCAGCACATGTTTTTAACCGTCATCACCAATATTCCCAAATCATATGTACGTCAAGGAAGCTTAGTTACATATAGAATTCTCTGTGTTTGACGTTCGTATCATTTCTCTGTAGCCAAGAGGTACTCTTTGGTAAAGTCTATTTTGCTGCCAACTGCTTTCATGGTCTCTAATCTTTATTTTGAATTTCCAGTATAATGCTTTGGCACGTTATCATTTTCTACATAGCCCATTCGAGTCCTCTATCGAAACCAAGGGACTGGCTGTCCTCTCTTCTCCAGGCCCGGGAAGAAGGAATTCAAGTCTGTTTCTCCCGGGAAGGAGGGAATGGGGCGGCCGTGTCCAGGAAGTGTGCGCTATAATCAGAGCAGCCATCACACGGGGGCGCGACCTGTGAGGCAAGGACGGGCTGCTAGGGCTGTCCTGGGACGGTCAGCCGTGACAAACTGACCTGGGTGTTCTGGGAGGGCCAGGAACACAGGAGCCCCTCCCCCTCCTTCCTCCACGTTCATGTCCTGTCACCCGTCGGGGAGAAGCAGCTTGGGGTGCTTCACGAACTCTCCACAACTCTCTAGGTAATTGCCTGGCTCTTACTTCACACTGCCTGAGATTCAGGAGAAAGGGATTTTCATCAGATTGGATGCACTCCAAGTAATAAGGTTCATGTTCTTCCCACCGTGCGTCTAAGGCACCGGGATACACAGGCTTCAGGCCACCGTGTGCAGGGGAGGCGTGGACCGCACACAGTTCCGATTAGGCTTGATGATTAGGGTGCAAATGTCCCCAGTGACCCTGCGACAGCACTCTTCTCTTGTTTACCATTTCGGCAAGTGCACCCAATCACAAGGAGACATCTAATCAGCTAATTGACTGAATTCAGACAGGATGTCATGGAAATATTTCCAGACAAATTAGTATTTATCTTCTCTTTCAAGGTCTGCAGGACAGGAAATTCCCCAACCTTTAGCAATTTATGCTACAACTAAGTGAACTTCACCATCAAGAAATGCTTCTTCATTTCCAACCTAACACCCTCAGTTTGTGGCTCGTTCTTTTTTGCTCTCTCTTGTGACCGCATAAATCTCTATTCTACAAAGGCTTTTAAAACCCCAGGCTAAATTAATTCCAATGGCAACTNCAATTGGGGTAAAAAAAAAAAAAAATGCTAAGTGCTTTCTAAGCAAATCATCTCCGGGTTTTTTTTTTAACGTTCATTAAGTATGTCAAGTAAACATCTCGAAAAAATGACTTTTGTACACGCTTAAGCCAGTTACAAATCTCAATTTAAATCACAACCGCTTCTGTGTTATTAGAAGTAGTGAAGTGAAAATGAAATGTATTTAGATATTTATTTAGATTTTCCCTCCTTCTAAAGGCTGTGAGGTGGCTAGAAACTTAGGCTGTTACTACTCAGTGCTAAATCCAGACAAAGCGTGTCGTGTAATCGCATGTGGATTACATTAAGCAAAATGAATACAAAAATCACATAATTTAGTGTCACCTCAAAAATTTAAAATGAAACATACAGAAAATAAACAATTAATTAGAAAAGCAAAATAATACAGATGGGGTCAGTCGTGAGACACTGACGAAACATCCAAGTGGATGAACATAAGGGCAGGAGGTCAGAATTAAATTAGATAATAAAGCAGATACCAAGATCCTCATGGCTTGTCCCAGTTCTCTGTATATTTATAAAATTCTAAGTGACTACAGTTTAAGGCATTTGCAAGTTAGTGTTAAGCATGTGCGTGTTTTTATATACACAGACATAATTTTGGTCAACCTTTAAGTCGGTCCGTGTGGCCACGTGATGTTAGGAATCTAAATTGCCTGAGCTAAATGATCACCTAGGGAATGTAAAGTTCCTGGAAATGAGCAGGGTGCCATTCGTTAGCATGTCAACGGATGCTTCTTCAACAGGATGCCATTAAATTATTGTGGTGATAATTGAGACACTAAAAAGAGACAGATGCTGGGCCTGTAGTTCCTAAGATCTTATAACCCATTAGCAATTAAATTTCAATGAGCTAACATAACTTCACTCTCACTAAATTNGGTTTTGGCCAGGTTTTGAAAAGCAAAATGGAGGGACACCTGGGTGGCTCAGTCAGTTGAGTGCCCGGCTTCAGCTCAGGTCATGATGTCGAGGATCATGAGTTCGAGCCCTGTGTCCGGCTACGCGCTGATGAGGCAGAGCCTGCTTGGGATTCTGTGTGTCCCTGTCTCTGCTCCTCCCCCACTCACACTCTGTGTGTCA
>NW_027528635.1:1569603-1572482 GCF_008692635.1 Crocuta crocuta | reverse complement strand
AAATGCAGAAATGCAGAATTCAGGACACAGAGCATACAGGTCTCAGGGGTGTCCTACTGTCAGAACCAGAGCTTAGGTGGCAGCCACAGCACTCAAAGGGACAGCCCAATGACATCAGAGTGATCGGATGGATCCTGAGGTCCTGAAAAGCAGATGCTCAGAAGGTCACTTCCCTCAGGGAAGCCATGTAAGTGCTCTCTATGTAGTGGTAACAAAGTAATCCGGAAAAAGTCTCACTGGCTTAACACAACGGAGGTGTGTGTTTTTGGCTTCCTCAAATCAACACAGGCCCTCAGCCATCCTGGCAGATCTGATCGCATAATGTCATTATTTCAATATATAGCTTACAGGCCTCTAGAGCGGGGGAAGACACGGCAGAGTGGGGGGTTGCACCAGAGGTCCCTAATAGGCACAGAAGGAGCACACATCATTTCCGCTGACAGACCGCAGCCGGGAGCTATTCACGCGGCCCCACGAAACTGCAGTGCGGCTGGGAAACGGGAAGTGCATGTATATATACTGCTAAGCAGGAAGGATCTCTGACCCAAGGCCTAATCGGCAACACAGGAAGATCATCACCAGTAGAAAAAAGGTGGTAGACATTGAAGCCCTAGGCGGATGGGCAAAGTCGGGTTCTGATGGGTTCACAAAATCAAGCCCTAGAAAACACCAGAGTGAAAAGCACCCTGTCAAAAAGAAAGTGACAGTGTATAAGGAGCAAGATCCAATTTCAGTAGTTTGGGAACAGGACTGCGAAAGGCAGTACGGTGGTGTGGAAAGCAGCGGAATTTGAGAATCGTACAGACATTAGACTCCATCCTAGGGGCGCCTGGGCAGTTCAGTTGTTTGAGCATCGGATTTCAGCTCAGGTCATGATCTCACGGTTGATGGGTTCGAGCCCTACCCAGGGCTCTGTGCTGACAGCTCAGAGCCTGGAGCCTGCTTCAGATTCAGTGTCTCCCCGGCTCTCTGCCCCTCCCCCACTTGTGCTCTGTCTCTCAAAAATAAATACATGTACAAAAATATATTTTTTTTAAAAAAGATTATAACCTAGTTCTAGCCCTTACTTACAGATACCTCGGCAGGTTATACAATGTATCAGGTGCCGAATTTTCTGTGTGCCGTTATGGGCTCAACTGTCTCTTCCCAAACTTCCTATGTTCCTAAGTTCCTAACTTCCAGGGTCTCAGAATGTGACTGTATTTGGAGATAAGGGCTCTAAGGAGATAATTCATGAAAATGAGGTTACGAAGGAGGGGATTCATCCAATAGGACTGTTTTCTTCATTAAAAAAAAAAAAAAAACAAAAAAACAGATTAGGACACCGAAAGACACAGAGAGAAGAACATCCGAAGACAGCAGAAGAAGAAAGCAATCTACAAGCCAAGGAGGGAGGTCCTGGAAGAAGCACGTTGGTCTTGGACTTCTAGCCTCTGGAATGGGGAGGCAATGCATTCCTCCTCTCTAAAGCACCCAGGCTGTGCTACTTTGTTACAGCAACCCTGGAAAAATCACACTGATACATGTTACAACGTCTAATCACACCAGTATTTGCCCGAGGTGTTTACCTTCCTGGGAAAGCACTTGGGCAAGTTGCAAAATGTTACACTACAGTTAATTCTTACTCTCATGCTTTTTCTTTTAGACTGGTTGCTCCTGCAAGGTGTCAGGTCTGCATTATTTGTCCAGAATTCCCAGTGTTTCACACAAGTCCTGGACACATACGGGTGTTCCAAAATGATCTGTGCAAGGAAGGCTGGAAGGAAAGGAGAGAGGGACAGAGGGAGGGGGACCCATGCCAGAGGAACTCAGAGAAGAACTAATTAAAAGTAGAGTCTGAGCAGAACACTGAAGACATTAACAAGAATGATCATGATGAATACTGAACCAATCTTTACCAAAGCAGATGTTCTAATATGCTTCAAGTTCAGGGCCAGAATCAGGTAAGGAGACAGTCAGCTTATCTGCCTATAATAGCGGGTACAGGTGTGAGGATCCAGGCAAGTACTAAAAACCTCAAACAGTATATACTTTACCATCTGATAACACTGTGAAATACTCAAGAACCGCAACATGAAGTTTCACTGTGTTTCAAGGGATGACAATGCTTTAAGCCATTAGAGGAAGGATTTCAATGTAAAGAGAACATCTTCTGGGCACCTGGGTGGCTCAGTCAGACAAGCATTGACTCTTGATCTTGGCTCAGGTCATGCCTCACAGTTCATGAATTCAAGCCCCGTGTTGGGCTCTGCACTAAGAGCCCAGAGCCTGCTTGGGATTCTCTGTCCCTCTGTCTCTCTCTGCCCCTCCCCTCCTTGTGCTTGCTCTCTCTCTCTTTCTCTCTCTCAAAATAAATATATAAACACTTAAAAAAAAAAGAGAGAGAGAGAGAGAGAGAGAGAGAGAGAGAGAGAGAGAGAGAAAGCATCTTCACTGAGGAGACCTCAGGTTTAGAGAATGATTCCATGCAACCAACATTTACTCAGCACCTTCCTGTAAAGGTACTCTACTCAGATATGAGGAAATAGAAAGGTGACTAAGACCCAGTTCCTGGTCCCAAGAGCTTGTAAAACTGCTATTTTGGAAATGATTCCTATTTTCTCATCCAAATAAGCAAAATATCAGCAAAAACACACCTGTGTTTGTATAGTTACATAAAAATAAATAGCAGCACAGCGAGGCTGGAAAATAACAATTACATCTCAAATAATCCCCCTGAAGCCTAAAATTATTTATTTGCATTTTCCAAAAAGGAAATTGGAAGTTAAAAATGCACATAGGCGCTTAGCAAATGCCTACTGAATGGAACAGAATTAATTCTTGCTCCAGTCAACAGCAATTACCTGTGGGTCAGCTAGTGGAGGTGGGGGCAGGCTATA
>NW_027528635.1:1561717-1569520 GCF_008692635.1 Crocuta crocuta | reverse complement strand
TGTGGTGTCCAGGTGTCCAAGGTCAGCTCATGACTGGAGGATCTGTAAATATGTAATTCAAAACCTTCCCAAGAGAGCCTTTGAGATATTTGAAAATATGCCTCTTCAGCATATTTCCAGTGCTTTGTCTGTTTCTGTTCTCCGACGTACATTTCTACCGTGAGAACTTACGTGTGGCAGGAACAGCATAGCATTCTAAAGGAGTAGCCAATCCAATGGAGCCTATCACCCTGAAATTACTTTTACTCCTACCTTCACTCTTCATTCTAGACTGCAGGGGAGCAAGCAGATGATCTGAGGATATACGGACATGATACTTTGAGTCAGCAGTTCTAGACAGGCCCTGGGGTCTGAATACCGATGTCCAAGAGCTGGCTATCTGGACAGATGCAGGACAACGAAGGGAGCAGTGAGGACCTTTCAGCAGAGACCTAGATATTGAAGCCCAGCTTAGCCTTGAGCAGACATTATTACTCCTTTGGTAGAGATAATAACAATAACCACTGTGTATTTAAGTGCCCGCATGTATCGCAAACTGTGTAATATAATTTGGGGAAGCTATCCACAGTACCCACACAGGTACCCCAAGGATTCATGTTATTGTGCGCATTTTATATGGTCAGTGTGAATAAATTCCAAAGCAACACAGAGCTAAGGCAAACAGCAGAATGAGTGCCAAGGTCAGTGTGATTGTTAATCTGCTACAGTACTGCAAAACCAAAACCAAAACAGGGGCACCTCGGTGGTGCAGTCAGTAAGCGTCTGACTCTTGATATCTCGGCTCAGGTCATGACCTCCTGGCTTGTGAGTTCAAGCCCCACATCCCTGCAAGCCCCCGCAGCACACTCTGTGCTGACAGTGCAAAGCCTACTTGGGATTCAGTCTTTCCTTCTCTCTGCCCCTCCCCCAGTTATGTGCTCCTGTGCTCTCTCTCAAAATAACCTTAAAAAAACAAACAACAGGGGCACCTGGGTGGCTCAGTTGGTNAAAACATTAAAAAAAAAACCCAAAAAGAGCAAAAAATACCTTTTCAGCCTCCAATTCCTAACATACCACTGTGTCACAATCCATTTTGATAGGATTCTCAAACAGTGGCACGTTGCCGATCGTTTTTAACTTTCCTGCCACATGGAATTTGTTTACTTCTGCAGGAGGGACCCTCCCTCCCATGGCCAAGTCACTGGGTATGCAAATAGAAAGGGGTGCTCAGGTCCCTTCCGCCAATTCCTGCTACCAAAGCACTACAGCATTCACGTTTGGAGAATGGTTTCCATTTTTAAATTAGAGTAGATTTGAGTTATCCTTAAAATATCAGCACACTTATGCACTTGCAATCCAATATACTTCCTTTTTTAGGAGAATGNTAATGGGGGAGGGAGGAGCCAAAACCTGAACTGAATGCCGTAAATCTGCAAAAACTGGCGTTATTGATGAAGAAGTTTGTTGAAAACTATATATTTTCACACGCTGGTCATGTGAATCTAACTACATCTGAATCAGCTGAGAGGTAACTGAACTATAGATCCCCATCCCATTCAGGAGAAAATGGAAATCGCCTGAAAATGGGAACGTAAGATCGCAACAAAGCTGTGTTATTCAAATGTCCAGGAGGACAAGGTGAGTGAGAGGGCTGGTCAATCTACTACCCCATTTTTAAGAGATATGCCAGTCAACTCTCTATTAGCGGCACGAATGGGCATTTGACTCAGTAAATACTTCGTGTCCTCAATAGCGCATCTCCTACGGACACGAGTCTTGGCTCAGCCCACATATCCAGGCTCCCTGTGAAGCTCTCTCCAGACAATGCCTCCGGGCTCCTTGCAAGCCTGAAGGAGACGTCTGTACATTTGGAATGATGATGACAAAGGGACTTCCACACCTACACTAGCATGAGCAAGGTTTGAACGAAGCCTCTTACCGAATCGGGGCAGCAGGGAAGGTATTCACCAGTTACACACGTGGTGTCAGTAGATGTTAATGTGTAAATAAAAGTGGGCCCTGAAAACCTGGATTTGAAGATGCTGAAGTACGTAGTCACAAATGAATTATTGAAGGAAATCTCAGCATTATTCAAAGAAGATCTGAATCATCAAAAGCAGGATAAAATCTATAGTGCTTCGGAAACATATTTCACCACGGAATCTTTTCGTGTGTGTGTGTGTGTGTGCATCTGAGGTTAATGTTTGGTGGTCTGAGATATATGCTGGAATAAGGAGACCAAAATACTTAACTTTAGTTATAATTACTTTAAGTGGAAACCTTAAGGGCCTAGGATCCCATGGTGATCTAACCTTCTAGCTGGGGAGAAAGACACTTCTTGGTCTTTGTAAATATCTCCTACCAGACAATGTAGCAGAGTATAAATTTCTACCGCTGTTTCAAATGTTTACTTGTTTACTTTTGAGAGAGAGAGAGACAGAGACACAGAGAGAGAGAGAAAGTGGGAGAGGGGGAGAGAGAGAGACAGAGACAATCACAAGCAGGCTACATGCTGTCAGCCCAGAGCCCTAAGGGGGATTCAATCTCACAAGCCCTGAGACCATGACCAGAGCCGAATCAAGAGTCAGATACTCAACTGAGCCACCCAGGCGCCCCTTCATTGGATGTTTTAAATATATTTTGATGGGGGCACCTGGGTGGCTCAGTTGGTTAAGCGTCCGACTTCCGCTCAGGTCATGANGTAGCTCACTGAACACACAAAAACCAGCTGCAGAGCAAATCTGACCCATAGACTATAGTTTACTAACCCCTGATCTATGGTAACAGTTTCAAAGTTCATTGAAGGATTCAGCATCAAACTGAAGGACAAGGTGGAGATGTTCTCATAAAGGCTTCCTACTCCTCCTCACCCAAGCTTTTGTGGTATCAGAGTGCCAGGGTCTCTAAGGTCAGGTCTATTGTTGTATGCTTTTGAGAAGACATGGTCCCCTATGCTAACCAGCTTCCTAGATAGCCCTGGTGATCTTCCCCTTCCTCATATCCGCAGCTTGGCCTTATTCCCTCCCATACTGTCTAGCACTGTTATGAGTGATCAGTAGAATGTGGTAGAAGTATGTGCCATCTGCCTGCCTTGCTTTCACTCTCTTTCTTAGATCACTTGCTCTGGGGAGGGCCGATGTCATATTGTGAAGACATTCAACTGGTGCGGGTTGTAAGGAACTAAGGCCTCTTGCCAATAGCCAGCAAGAAACGGAGGCCTTCCGCCAACAGACGTGCCAGTGAGCCATTTTGGAAGTGAATCCACCCGCTCCTGTCAAGCCTGGAGATAACTGTATCCCAGGAAAGAGCTTAAGCGCAACCTCGTGAGATCCCCTGCGCCAGGAGCACTCAACTCAGTGAGGCCCAAATTCCTCACCCACAGAAACTGTGGGGTAATAAATATTTATATATTTAAGTTGCTAAGTTTGGGGACCAATCGTTTACAGAGCTGTAAGTAATATACAACTGCTTACCATTTGGACACAGCCAACTTGATGTTATGAATTTTGTTTGTCTATTTATTTATCTTGAGAGAGAAAGCATGCGTGCGAGTGGAGCGGGAGAGAGGGAGAGAGAGAATCTCAAGCAGGCTCCATGGCAGCAGGGAGTCTGATGCGGGGCTCGAACCCATGAACCGTGAGATCATGACCTGAGCCATGGTCAAGAACCAGACACTTGACTGACTGAGCCACTCAGGCACCCCTTGATGTCATGAGTGGGTTTTTTTTCTTCAATCCCTTTGCCACAAGCATTTTTATGTAGGTATATTTTGGCAAGTCTGTTTTAACTTTCTAAAAAAAATAACCAAATACACGGATTACACAAATTCAAACTCTTCCGTTGCCAGCTCTGATGTACACAGATAGGGAGACATGGATGAGATAAGGATGGGCTCCTGCCTGGAGCTGAAGATGAGAGAAGGGTGGGGCTTAGGTATGGACCGGGAATGGGATGCAGATCAGAGATGGGTCAGAAATAGGGTTAGGATAAGCCTACTGACGTCCTTAACTTCTAAATGACCCTTATGCTTGGCCAGGTCCATGTTGATTTGTCCTTCATTTTTTGAATAACCAAATGATTATCCAGTTGGTACACGTGTGGGTCAAGAATATTTAAGGCAAGCCAATTAAAATTAGCTGGAAAATTGTTCCCTATCCCTACCAACCCACTCCTTTCCACCCACAATCACTCATTTATACATTCACAAATACCAATCCATTGAACATATTTTAGCAAGTGAAACAAATACAAGCTACTAGAAGGCAAGTGTCCTCTGTTCTCAACCTCTGTCCCCTTCTCGGTGCCTAACACGGAAGCAGACACAGAGTATGAAGCTAAGCAGAGCAGACCGAACTACAAATAACAGGGGACTATCAGTTACAATATATCGCTTCCATTCCCTTTTAATAGCTTAGAAGAATCACTTTGAGTCTCTCATTTTCAATGAGCTCATTGGAAAACAGGGATAATAATACTTTCTCGCAGGGCTATTTTGAGGCTCAAATGGAATGATAAATGCAAAAGAGCTCTGGCAACTGGAAATCTATGGAAATGTTAGGTGCTATTAAAACAAAGCTCCATAAATATGCACTGAGTTAATCTATTCAAATGCTTTAGAGGCTCCGATATTTTTTTCTAAAAATATGAGTCAAGTTTCTTTAAATGTATCCGTTAACAACTGTGGTTCTCTATTAAAGGCAAAAGGCAGGTCTGCATTTTAAAGAACTCAAACATGGCAATTCTGATATGATCCATTTATATCAGCATAAATATATAAGGAGGAAACTCTAACACTTTATGTATCCCTTGGGTTGGGTTGGTTTTGCTCTATAGGAATTAGTACACATCCCCACCTGTGCTTAAAACGCATGACTTCAATTTGAAAATCTATTTCTGTGACTTCAGGAATGTGATGTTAAATGCATCCTCTCTCTCAATCATATGGTGAGATGCCCGAGATGTTGCATTTTCTTTCATTACATTTCAGTTCTCTTGTTCCAAATTCCTCTTTGTTTCAATTTCTTAAACTTCTGAAATCAGGGCATGCTGCTTGGTAATGGATTTGCTATTCGTTATTTTCTGGCGCAGGAGTAGCTTAACTGAATCATTCACAGTCCATCAGTCTAAGAGATCCTACTCCGGCACTGCCATAGGGCACCAGGATATTATTAATGTCGAAAAATATACAGATCCGTATATATGACCCCAAGTGCTTCGAATCCAATGAGAGCAAGAGAGAGCCTTTTGATTGTGAGAAGGAAATTTGATCTTGCAGAAAAATTTTGCCAGAAGCTCTATTCTCAGACTAGACAAACTAGCAATTCACACAATTGAACAGATTTTGGCATCGATTCAGGTATTTAAAAAAAAGGAACCCCTATGTTTTCAACTAGAGTAGAAAATGTTACAGGTTATCTGATTAAATGTAATAAACATTGCTTGTGTGTATTTAACGTTACCGGTCATTTTGCTGTGCGTTATGAGGGTACAGAGATGGCCTTTGCCTTCTAGGGGCTTGTGTGTCTAGAAGACATGTAGATAAAGGAGACATACAGAAAGGGAAATGATTAATTCTGAACAGAGAGACCCTAGCACTAAATGTCAGCCTGCAAGAAGATTCTAGTAGGCCGAACCCAAATGGGGCACGTGGCCATCCAGGCAGAGGGAACAGTTAAATGGAAATGCTGAGGCAGAAAAGTGTTTAAGGTCTATAAGAGGGTAAATATTTTGTAAGGCTTGGATTTCATATTCAAAGGGTGAATTTGGATTTGAAACTGAAAAGGGGGTCTGGGATCCAATTGGCAGTATCACACTATGAAATTGGGAGTTTATTTTAAAGGAAATTGGGGTTCATTGTCAAATGTTACAAACAGAATTCGAGAGGTCTGCTTTATTATCCTTTGCTTTATAAAGACAATTCTAAAAACAGCATGAGGACTGGTCTAAGGAGATAAGAGACGAAAGCCAGGGATGGTAGTTCGACCAGAAGGGGGATGTGCCTGAAGGAAGGCAGTGGAATCTGAAAAGAAAGGAAGGGGTTAACTGGGACTGTCATGGAAGGTGATGGCATAGGTAGGGAAATACGGATATGAAATAACCTAGAATGAATTTGAAATTTCCCCACGGGTAACTAGAGGCTGTGGTGTGCTAGCGGTGATCAGGAAACTGAACCATCAAGTTACAGCAATGAGCTACAGTCAGTGATACATACACGAGAATCTACTTATGGATGCAGAGAAAGAAGCCTGGAAGCGATTATTCTTCCTCATAGAGAGGGACAGAGAAAAACACATCCGAAAGTGATGTGTAAATAAAAGATGACGACTTCTAATGAACGGGTATTAGTCCACATGGAGAAGTAGAGTGGTCAGTCTCCGGCATCTAAGTCTTGGTGTCCGCCCAGGGGAGCCAGACTCACAGCTGCGATGGTGGCAGGTTTCTGCGTGGTCTCTGAGACCCAGATGGGTGGAATGAAGAATAATAACCCTAGAGGAATGGCAGGTCAAACGTCAGAAGAGCTCACAGAGACATGCAGGCAGCCCAAATGGAATGACTTTGCAGGTATTCAGCCAGGCTGAATCAGGTGCAATACTCAGAAAACTTCAACAGTGACAGCACAGTGGTAAGGTCGGCGTTGGCAGCTTTACGTATCACTCACTGAGCTGAGACAGTTTTATCTTTTCTTTTAAGATTGTTTTATCTTAATTAAATGTATTAATATCACTCTACAGGCAAGAGTATGTCTCTTATATTTCAGATATCCCCAGTAGTTTGGGGAGCTGGGAATGGGGAGATTTTCTAATAGGGTGGTAATCTACCAAACTAGTTAAGAAAGATGAACAGATGGACAAGATGGCGCCGTCAGTGCAGCTCTCTCTGCTCCTCAGGCTCAGCTGCTCCTCAGAGTAACTGCTACTCAAAAAAGCAGAGACTGTTACTCTGAAATTATAGATAAGAAGATAAAATGTGTGGGGTGCCTGCATGGCTCAGTCAGTTAAGCGTCCGACTTTGGCTCAGATCATGATTCCATGGTTCGTGGGTTCAAGCCCCACATCGGGCTCTAGGCTGTCAGCACAGAGCCTGCTTCAGATCCACTCTCTCCCTCTCTCTGCCTCTCCCCTGCTTGTGCTCTCTCTTTCAAAAATAAACAAGCATTAAGAAAATAATTTTAAAAATAAATAAAAAAGAAGACAGAATGTGAAATTTAAGATGTTTTCTCTGGCTCACAAAATTTAATTATATTGCAGCTAGAAATTGAATATGTATCTCTTTCGTTCCAAAGCCCATTTTCTGCTGTGACTCCAGGAGACTTCCACCTAAAACTAAGGAAGAAAAGTTAGGGAGTCCAAGATAGTTAGTCTGAGGGGCACCCAGCTGGCTCAGTCGGTAGAGCATGGGACCCTTGGTCTCAGGTTTGTAAGTTCAAGCCCCATGTTGGGTGTAGAGATTATTTNGACGCCGGGGCAGGGGGTAAAATGGGAAAGGGGGACAGAAAATACCAGCAAAAGCCCAGAACTAAGACCGAGTACACAGGAAAGCACGCCAAAGAGAACCCAATGCCATAGTGAAAGACACACANCGATGCGGGGCCCGAACCCACGAACCGCGAGATCATGACCTAAGCGAAAGTCGGACGCTTAACCGACTAAGCCACCCAGGCGCCCCACCTGCCCAAGTTTTTAATTAGCTAGATGCTCCTAGTAATCTGTGGAAGCATAAACAGGCTGCGGTGTACTATACGTGAAAGCAACTTCCAGCTGGGAAAAGCTTACCTGGTGGGCAACTAGCTTTCAGCTTGTTGCTACGAGGAGTGCACTACAGGTT
>NW_027528635.1:1550967-1561680 GCF_008692635.1 Crocuta crocuta | reverse complement strand
CACTGCCTACAATTGTCATTTCACATTCCTATTGTGTTCTTATAGAATGTGCCTTAATGAGTTGATTCAAAACCAAAACAATTGGAAAAAAATGTTGCTGAAAGTGACTGGTTCCTACCGAGGAGTTTACTTTACTCTCTGTGTTTCATACTAGGAAACAGAGAAAAAAGACATACATTTATTCAGCCATTCATTTATCAAAACTTTTAAGTATCTCTCCATATCCAAAACTGCTAATCACGGAGAGCAGGACACAAATATTCACAAAGGCACCACTCATCATAAATTACAGTTCAGAAATAAAGATATGTATATATCGACGTATATATAACAGTATAACGCCTTCCGTCTCAAACTAGGGCCTGGGAATATATTCTCAGGGTTCAGAGATTAAGCTAGCAGACTATAAGCATGCGTATATGTGACTCTTCAGAAACTTTAGAATAATACAAGCAGGGGCACCTGGGTGGCTCAATTGGTTAAGCGTACAACTTCAGCTCAGGTCATGATCTCACGGTTCGCGGGTTTGAGCCCCACGTCAGGCTCTGTGCTGACAGCTCAGAGCCTAGAGTCTTCTTCAGATTCTGTGTGTGGGTCTCTCTCTCAAAAATAAATAAATGAACATTAAAAAAAGAGAGAGAAAGAAGTAAAACAAGCCTAATTTGGATCATTTGGAGTTCCCGATTATTATAACATTATCTTTCAGGGCCCAAATTGGTGTTTTTGTTTTAAAGGAGGTCAGCGCCAAGTTTGTGTTCGTGTTTTTCAATCAGGTTCATGCCCATGAGTACCTCTTTTGTTGTCCAGTACAAATGAAAGGAATGGCTTTATGATACAGATAACGAGTTCTGGCTCCGCAGAGAACAAATCCTAGCATGGTGCGCCGTGTGCAAACAAAAGCGTGAAAGGAGAAAAGTCATGGAAGAAGTGAAGCGTTACAAAGCTCAGAAAATTTACAAGGTCCTTTGTATTCACTATATTTTAGCTCTGAGGTATACTCTGCTTTCAGTAAAACAACATCATTGGGGCCCCTGGGTGGCTCAGTCGGTTAAACATCAGACTTTGGCTCAGGTCTTGATGTTGCAGTTTGTGAGTTGGAGCCCCACGTCGGGCTCTGTGCTGACAGCTCAGAGCCTGGAGCCTGCTTTGGGTTCTGTGTCTCCCTCTCTCGGCCCCTCCCCCACTTGTTCTCTCTCTCTCTCTCTCTCTCTCTCTCTCTCAGAAATAAATAGAAATTAAAAAAAGATCAGAAACAAAACTTTAATTAAAAACCCATCATTATAATAAAGTATTTGAATTGTGTATTTAAGGATTTAAATAGTATGCTTTGGAAATTGCACATGGATGATTTTAGGTATGGAATAAAACTTAAAAATAATTGCAGTTATATAATTATTCCTTTAAAATGGTCCATATAATCAGCCAACCTTGAGAATCAACGCTGTGTCACGTGGCATCACCCACCCTGACGGCCTGCACTCCAATCACCGTAAGAGCGAGCTGTGATGCTAATCTCCTAAGGGCCCACTTTTACGGCTTCTTACTAGTCCTCATCTTAATGGACTTTTCTGAGGTATTTGATACTGTTTTTCATCTTCTTCTTGAAGTTCCTTTTTCTCCCAGTTCCTGAAAACTCACTCGTCTTCTGCTTCCCTGGCCATTCCTTCTTCGTCCTCTGAAGTGCTTATTTCTCCATCAGTCTAAGAGATACTGATGCTTCCGAGAATTTTTCTCTCGTTTCTTTTTCCTTTCAGCGCTTTTTTACACTTGACCTGGGTGAATCCATCTGCTCCTAATGTTTCAGTTACTAACACTATGGCAACAACCAACTCTTGGCTACGTATGTGTATCGAAACCTCTGTCCTGAGCGCCACCTCTGTACCTACAACTGCACCCTGGGAATCCTCGCCTGCAGGGGGCGTAGCTGCCTTCTCAAACTCAAGATGTATAAAACTGAATTTATCAGCTGCACACACACACACACGCAACCACTAAGCTCCACGTCTTTTTACTCTGGCATCCGCCTCGTGATGGCACCCATTCCTTGGTGCTTTGGAATTTGTAGCCCGTACCCAAGTCAGAAGTCTGCAAGTGTATGAAGGAGCTACAGTGAGTAGGGACGCAAGCACATCTCAGCCCCGTTCCTACTTTCCACTTTCTACTTGAAACTCACTCTGATAACTCGTTTTAACNTGTGAGTTTTCTCCGATCTCTTTTCTGTCTGGTGATCCACTCTTCTGGGATCACCTAGTTCTCCAATAGCCTCTTTAGGCACAGTCTCTACTCAAGAGGACCTAGTCTGTCTCCCTTCCTATGGGCTCCCCATCTGGCCCACAGAAAATAAAACTCCATCTTTTTCAGCAACAGACTCTAGAAGTACGGGCCATTCACTGTGCAGCCTTGTGTCTATTTTCCGCGAAAATGCAGATGAATTTAAGCCATAGCTTTTTTACTTCCAGCTTTTCAGATATAAGTCAGATCAGTCCCTGCATTCCTTAAAACTCCAGGGACCACATGTCACAGTCCCGAAGCACCCTTCACTTGATGTGAGGTGGGTGGAAGCTTGCTCCTCTCCTCACCCAAAGCACACCCACAGCTCTCTTCAGATACATGTGAGCCCCTGGCTTCTTCAACCTCACCATGAATTCTAAACCTCCTCTTAGGAATATGGTTGGCAGGCTATTGCTGCCACAATCAGCTTGTTGCCTGCCCTATGCAAGTGCTACACAAATGAACTAGNGGCTTGATCCCACAACTCTTGAGATCATGACCTGAGCCAAAATCAAGGATCAGACACTTAACCAACTGAGCCACCCAGGTGCCCCAAATGTTTTTGTTTTTGACAACTGCTGCTTTGTTCTCAAGCTTTAGGGACTCTCCTGAAACTCAATGACATTGGGAATAATTCAAATAGAACCTCTTCTAATGCAATCATGGCGCTCCCTTCCCGTACCCCTAAAAGTGGGATCTTCTGGGGCACCCAGGTGGTTTAGTCAGTTAAACGTCTGACTTCAGTTCAGGTCATGATCTCATGGTTCATGGGTTTGAGCCCCATGTTGGGCTCTGTGCTGACAGCTCAGAGCCTGGAGCCTGCTTCGGATTCTGTGTCTCCCTCTCTCTCTGCCCCTTGCCCGCTCATGCTCACTCACGTGCACACTCTCTCTCAAAAATAAACATTAAAAAAATTTTTTTAATGTTATCTCCTGTCTTTTACCCAACCATTCTCTGTCCCTTGTTTACTTTTTTATTTCTGACCCTCATTCATTTTCATCCTCCCCCACTGCTACTTCCAGATCTTTCTAACTTACTCACTTGTCNGAATGGTATTTCTAAAATGCACGTACATGCTGATTACAAAAAAAACACACACTAAATATAAAGAAACATAGAGGCTGAAAAGAAAAGGCTGGAAGGTGCGGTTATTCAGGAAACACTCAGCATATGAAGGCTGGTAAGGGTTTACTTATGGCAGACAGGGCACTTCAGGATGAAGAGGGTCACCAAGAGGGTCACCAATGACAAAGAAAAGCACTTCGCAAAATGAAAGGGCCGATTCATCACAATGACAATTATCTTACGGTATTCACCTAACAACAAAGCTTCAGGATGCCTAAAACACATTCTAGGCACGTCCCAAGTTGGGAACACTTCAGAAAGACTTTCTTATGAGGACCAGTACCGATCTCAGCCTCATTCCTGGTTTCCCAACACATCCAGCCTCATTCCAGTCCTCAGTCCTTTAGGACTTCTCAGAGATGTAGGGACTTCCAGAATTTTCTGATAGTCTCAATTCAATTTATTCAGATTAGCGTACGCATGTATTCACTAGGGAGAATGTCTGTCAACAGTTTCAAGCACCTAGGTGTCTCACTCAGTTAAGTACCGGACTCTTGACCTCACAGTGCATGAGCCTCGCATCGCATCCGGCTGTGTACTGACAGCGGAGGCAGCTTGAGGTTCTCTCTCTGCCCAACCCCCAACTCTTCAAAATAATAAACTTTAAGAAAATCATTTGTTTCTTCTGAGCATTCCTTTTTATTTTTAGTTTTTAATGTTTCTTTATTTTTGAGAGAGAGACAGAGTACAAGCTGGGGAGGGGCAGAGAGAGAGGAGACACAGAATCCAGCATAGGCTCCTGGCTCCGAGCTGTCAGCATAAAACCTGATGCGGGGCTGGAACTCACCAACTGCGAGATCACGACCTGAGCTGAAGTCGGACGCTTAACCGAGTCGCCCAAGCGCCCCTTCTGAGTCTTCTTTTTGATAAGGACTCCATCAAAGTTTGAATCATTTGAGAAGAAAGAGAAAATTCTTAGAGTCAGAATTTGTGTAAGTGAAAATAAATGGGTTTTTTTTTTTTTGCATGTTTCAAAAAAAAAGGATTGGGGAACCACTCTGATGAGAAAAAGTAGTTACTTTTTAAGGTTTATTTAAGTTTATTTATTTTGAGCACGTGAGCGCATGTTGTGACTTGAATTCAGTCCCCGAAAAAGATAGGTTGAAGTCCTAAGCCTGGTTCCTGTGGGTGTGGCCCCGTTTGCAATCAGTCTCTGCAGATGTAATCAAGCTAAGACAAGACAGATGCTGAGATACACTGAGCGCCGCATGCTGACGGGGCCACACTGGAGTGACGGGGCCACACCGGAGCGACGGGGCCACGAGCCAAGGAACATCCGAGGCTACCAGAAGCTGGAGGAAAGAAGGAAAGATCTGCCCACAGAGGCTGCAATTAGCGGGACCCTAATGCCACCTTGAGTTCAGATTCTCTAGCCCCAAGAACTTGGTGACAGCGGGCACCTGGGTGGCTCAGCCGCTTAAGTGTTGACTCTGGTTTTCAGCTCAGGTCATGATCTCACCGTTCATGGTTCAAGTCCCACAAATGGGCTCTCTCTCTCTCTCTCTCTCTCTCTCTCTCTCAAAACTAAACATTAAAAAAAAAAACTGTGGTAGAACATCTCTATTATTTTAAATCATTACATTTGCGGTCCTCGGCTACAGCAGTCTGAGGAAACAAATACATATAGCAAAGCCTATTTATACCTTAATGGAGTTCAACTGCAGCCCTCCGGTTACTGTACTAAAGGGACTCTCCCATTCCATGCACAAAACTGCTTGTACGGAGGCTCCATGTTAGGGCTGCCAGTGGGATATCAGGATGCCTTGCCCGAACTTACAAACTTACTGACCAGTGGGAACAAGGACAGTGACTCCAGGAAGAGGAAGCAGACAGAGGCAGACACCCTAACATGCAGGAAGTGAAGAAGCCATGTAGCGGGACTTTTTGGGGTTTCAATCAGGAACATGACTAAGTCCTCGCTGGCTCTGTCTAACCCATTTATTGTCTAGTGAGGGCACTAGGGACTGGGATGGCTCTACACCTTTCATAGTTTGTAACTTCTAATTATATTTTGCATCCCATTGATTCAAATCTTATATAGAACATGGCGGCCAAAATTACATAGGATTCAAAGATGGCTACATTACTTCCTCAGAAGACATCTGGAACACAGTATCTTTCTGTTTCCTGGAGTTAATTAGAACTGCTGTGATGTTTTAAGGGCTATAGTTTCCAACTGCACTATTCACCTTTCTCCACAATTGCTCAAAGGTGGAATCCCAATGTTCAATTTGCTATCTTTCTTCTTTCTCTTGGCCAGAACCCAAAGTTCCCTTGACCTCATTTCTTTCTTTTTATTCCCTTTCTGTGCATGTCTATGTTCTTAAGTTATTTTTGTATCTTTCCTTCTGCACATCAAGACAAAGAACACACACCAAATGACTCAAGCTCTAACGGTGACCCTCTCCACCTCCTGTACTCTACAGGTACGTCTGTGTTCACCACACTAATCAGTTCTATTGTGTTGCTTTCTTCTTCCGAGAGAACTGACAATACCCACAGCAATTTCTGAAGATCCAGGAAATTTTATGAAACAGACAAAATTCAAAATGCACACTACTAACATTCAGTTACAGGACAACACAACAATCAGGCTATTTTGACATTCTTATAATAATGATGACCATATGGCAGTTGCATTCATTTATGTGTGATAGCTTGACGGAGCTGGACAGGGCTCATCATTCTTTAGAGATACCACTATTTTTCATGTGATACTTGTCACTGCTAGATACAAGAAAATCATCAATAGAAGGAAATCAAAGCACTTAACACGTTATACAGTTTGTAGTTTTTGTATTCATAAGAAAGGAAAGAAATGTTGGACTTACGTTAACAAACTTGCATTTGGTAGGCAGTGCTGGATTCTATAGTCTGTTAGTCTCCCATAACTCAAGGGAATTTTCTTAATCAATGTTGTCCCAGCATGGCCAAAATACTAGTGTGATTTCCGTTGTTATCTCTGAAAATGAAGGTCAAGAATTCATAACAGATTCACACCTTTCCCTGAGGGATCATTTAAATTACATATTACCTTTGATCATATAGAATTGTGTTTTGTCCAGGCTTCTGTAACAAAATACCACTAACTGGGTGGCTTGTAAACAACAAACATTTATTTTTCCCAGTTCTGGAGGCTGGAACTCCAAGGTCGTGTGTCCTCCCGTGGTGGTGGAAAGGCCTAGGGATCTCTCTGGAGCCTCTTTTATGCGAACACTAATCCCATTCATGACCACAGCACCTCCTTAAGGCCCTACCTCTTAATCTCATCATCTTTGAGGGTTAGGATTTCAACATACGAATTTGGGGTGGGCACATTCAGGTCATAGCACTCTACCATACTTAATCCCAAAAGACCATGCCTTTTTAGAGCTGCCAGTCTTTACACATGCTGAGCCTTCATCTTAGAATACATTTTCCCAACTAGAAAGACAACACTACTCCCTAAAGACGTCTGTATATGTGGATTGTTGCCTTCAGTGAAGGAAATATGCACACCAGTATTAACTGAGATCTTATCATTATACATGTTTATGATGAATAATTTCATGGATTCCCACGCAAACTCTCTGAGCTATTATTTCCACACTTCACATAAAAAGAAACTGAGTCTCAAACATTTTAAATACCTTGTCCAAAGGTGCACAGCTAATTCATGTGGGAATTAGCAGCTGCCAGGCCCAACTCTGTCTAACTCCAAAGCTTGTGTTCTTTCCATTCTTCACGATGTTGTCTCTAAAGCACCTTAGACTACAAAAAACTACCCATACCGAGATGAGCACAGGGTAATGCATACCGCTGTCAACTCACCATGGTGTATACCCGAAACCAATATAACACTGTATGTCAACTACACTTCAATTTTAAAAATGAGGGTCTTTGTCCCCCTCTGTAATGTTAAGTGAATTCAAGCAACTGGCTCTTGAGTGCCCACTCCTTGTGCTAAGCAACCTCACATCACCAACCTCCACAAGATAGATAAAGCCAGTCATTTATCTAGTGACTTTAACTCCATAGCTAGGTTGACCCAACTGTCGCAGTTTGCGTCGGACTGTACAGTTTTAGCACTGAAAACCCTCCATCTCAGGAAACTACCTCAGTCCTGGGCAAACTGGAAAGCTTGGTCACCAAAACTCCACCTGAAGAGTAGAAACTCCTTGGAATATTATTAATATTCATCATCTGATCAATTAAATATGAAAGTGGGACTCAAATATCAACATATATTTTTAAGGTTGCTGGAGGTAGGAAACATTGTTCAAAAGCAGTGGTTCTTTCTGAACCAACAGCATAAGAACCATGTAAATCCTTGTTAGAAATGCAAATATTCTGACTCCACCTCACACCTACTAAATCAGGGTTTCTGGGGGTGGAGTCCTCAAATCTGCGTTTTAACAAGTCTTCTCCATGATTCTGATATACTCTCAAGTTTGAGACTCACTGCTGTATAGAAATGACATGAATACACCTGTCCCCCACCACTGCCTCAGGAGCAATCTCCTGTGAACTCTGCGGTGGGGATCTGGCGGTCACACTGCTGTTTCCCTTCATCCTCTCCTCTCCACCATTTTGAGTCTCCCGAATAGGAGTAATGGTAACACTGCAAAGTGCTTCTAGATTGGGAGAAGGTTCACAGATTCCGCTGCATTTCAGGAATCTCCCCACCGAAATACCCATAAAGCAGAGGGGAGCGAGAGCACATTCCCCCAGGGCTCCGGGAATCGTCTCTGGAAGCAGCCTGCTGCAAGAACAGGATGTGACTGAAGCTGCACATTTCCCCCTAAAAATTCATGTGGGTTTTTCTTCCTACTTCTTCATAGATTCATGTTTGTTTTATTATAAAAATTATTTCCTCCAATTTCCAAGTAAACTTGACGCTGCAACAAGACATTTGTCTTCAGTTTGTGACCCCTTTGGCTTTTTGCTTCACACCCATGGGGTGCACATATTTCCATCTGCAAAGCACAAGAGATACTAGTCTATTTAATTCTCCCTATGGCCCTGTGAAGTATTAAACTTCACCATGGCTGGAGAGGATACTAAGGCTCTGAAAGGTTAAGTAGCGTTCCCAAGGTTATCTAGTGCAGAAATGCCCAAATCAGGCCTGTGTAACTAAAGGATTGCTGTTGCTACTAGGGCGTCTAATTATCTGACATTTTGGACATGAAGTCCTAGAGGACAGGTGTACTATTTCATATTCTATATGCAACATGGTACTTCATACGTCACACGTGTATGCATACTGTCTCCCCCCATATATGTAGTAATATAAATAATACAATAGTGTAAAATGAATGAACAAAAGCATATTCGTAATTTAAGAAGTTGAATGTTGGGGCGCCTGGGTGGCTCAGTCAGTTAAGCATCTGACTTTGGCTCAGGTCATGATTTCACAGCTCGTGGGTTCGTGCCCCACGTTGGGTTCTGTGCTGACGGCTTGGAGCCTGGAGCCTGCTTTGGATTCTTTGTCTCCCTCTTTCTGCCTCTCTCCCCGCTCACGCTCTGTCTCTCTCTCAAAAATAAAATCAACATTAANGTGAGATCATGACCTGAACCTAAGTCAGACGCTTAACTGACTGAGCCACCCAGGCATCCCAAACCTTTTCCCTATCGAAACACCCATTCTACTGAAAACCCACTAAAACACCCACTCTACTGGAAACGCACTGAAACACCCATTCTATTGAAAACACTGTAGAGATGTCAATACAGAGGAAAGATCAAGGGATGTGGTGGTAAAGAAACACGGTTTCACTTAATGCAGTCACTAGCTGTACAAACACGATCTAACCGCGTAATACATTGGAGTTTCTGTTTCCTCACGTGATGAAAGGATCTAAGAATCCCAACCATGCAAATTCATGAGGGTCGTGAGTTGATAGATGTGAATTGCTTAGGGGATCGTGCTGGATTAAATAGAAGTTGCTTGGCCAGCCATACCTCCCCCCCTCCCTCTCCATCATTTTCATATGCACTTGCTATACCAACTGTGTGTAGATGCCAAGCCATTGCTGAATTTAGTCAGTGAAGTAAAAAGAATCAGTCAAATCTGTTAAGAAGATGACGAGGGAGCAAACTTTGGATCATGGAATGATCAGCTGCGTACAATGCTTTGTTGGTTTGGGAGAGCTTTCCGAGGTTGAAACTCAAAAAAGTGGCACGTAACTCAACGAAGTACTTGGCCTTTATTTTTAAATGCTAATTCTTGCGGATATGTTGGTAAGAGTCTCCTCTGATGTATGCAGAAGTTTTGATCTGCTGTGTTATATCCTGAAGCCAGACACCAACAAGTTACTGTTTCTAAGAAACTGGGTGACTTCAGAGCAACTCAGAGCTTGACCCAATTAGCATGTGCACTAAGTAAGTGGTGTAGATGAAATGTTAGATGCTCAGGAATCATATCCAATGTAGGTAGGACTCTCAATTTGGACTGCACTGGGGTCTGGAAGGAGTCGTCTCTTCCAGCCAGCTTTCTTGTCCCCAAGACTCAGCAGTGCCTTTTTTCATCGAAAGACTGAAGGCCAGTGTTTTAGTAAAAGAACAATCTCGAAGCCTTTTGCTCCTTTATCCTGAAAGAGTCAAAGAGCCAGCAGGTTTAAAGCTGCAGCTCAGGGCTACTTACACTTAGAGAATATTTCCAGACTGCAATGGCCAGGGGGTGAGCTAAGCTGATGGTTCTCAAAGTGGGGTCCCCGGACCAGTAGCACCAGCAACATCCCTGAATGTGTTAGAAATGCACATTCGTGGGACTTCCTGCAGACCTACGTCAGAAACTCTGGAGTTGGGAATGAGAAGCAGAAACTCTCTGCCCCTCCCCGACTCCTGCTCGGTCTCTCTCTCGCTCTCGCTCTCTCTCAAAAATAAACATTAAAAAAAAAAGTTGTTGAACTNCATATGATATTTGTCCTTCTCTGCCTGACTTATTTCGCTCAGCATAACACCCTCAAGGTCCATCCATGTTGCTACACATGGCCAGATGTCATTCTTTCTCATTGCCATGTGGTATTCCATCGTATAGATAAACCACACCTTCTTGGGAGATCCTCCACTCCTAACCCCCCCACCAGGAAGAATACCTTGGCAGCCATTCCCAGACAAAAGTGTCTTTGTGGGCGCTTTAGGAAATNGCTAGCAGGTTACAAAACACCACGGAGCCCAAGACCGAGCAGGGCCGTTTTGAAAAGGCGGGGCGCACCCCGGGGGCAGGTTCGCCAACCGTGGTCCCAGGCGACACACCCAGTAACACAGCTATTGCCTTTGGATTTGGCTACAGGTACACGTGACCTGGGTCCTGCTATCAATACCACCCAGTAGGAA
>NW_027528635.1:1537941-1550831 GCF_008692635.1 Crocuta crocuta | reverse complement strand
CCCGTGACTCAGTCCCGGCCCCTCTGAGCCGTGGTACAGGAAAAGGCTTTCCCACGAAGGGACTCGGCAGGAGACACCCCCATCCTTGTCCCTGGAGGCTGGCCCACCGACTTGGGTCCGCCCGAGGACGCTGAGGTGGCCCCGTAACTCGGCTCCGGTCCCTGTCACCTACGGTCCCGTCCACCCCGGGACCCATCCAGCGGCCAGGAAGCTGACGTCCCGGAGCCCCGGCAGGAGTCAAACACAACCACACCACGCACCCGGCAACGGGGCTGCACACCCTGTGTGGCCCTCTGGCCCCTTGCCAGCCCCACGGACTGAGGTCCCGGAGGCGCGCCTATCCGCTCGGGTGCCACACAGGATCCATGCCACCCAAGCCCCTGGTAACGGGCCTGCCGGGCACGGGCCCCAGCGTACACCCGGCAGCAGCCACATCACGCAGCCCAGCCCCGCTCAACCCGCGTGCGGGAGGCGACACCATCAGCCCGGGAACCTGACAGGAAAGTCTCTACCTGCCCAAAGCCGTCTGCAAAGGCTGGAAGACGGGTTCACCGACGAAATGCTCAGATCCCCGTGCAAGGCAACAATGACCACACGGGAGCAGGCAAACGTGGCCTCACCAAGGGACACGGGTAAAGCGTCAGCAACCAACAGCACAAAGCGGACATCTCTGAATTGCCTGGCAAACAATCCACAATCCCCGTCTCCGAGAACTCAGGGAGGCTGAAGAGAACGCACATATGACTCGGCCACAGTAAAGAAGGAAATCCTGCCGTGTGAGATAACACAGCTGCACAGGGAGAATATCATGTGAGGCAAAATACGCCACACACAGAAAAACATCACCTGAGCTCACTTATTTGTGGAATCTACAAGAGTCAAACACAGAGGCAGAGTAGAAGGGTGACGGCCAGGCGCTAGGTGGTGGGGTAAATGAAGACACGTTGGTCAAAGAATACACATTTCCAGTTACAACATGAATGGGTCCTGGGGAGCTAACGTATACCATGGTGACTGAACTTAATACTGTATCCAATTACTGAAGTTGGCTAAAATAGATCTCTTTTCCTTGGGATTTCTTTTCTCATTGAGGTCTAACTGACATATAATATTATATTGGTTTCAGGTATACAACATAATGATCTGATATCTGTATACACTGCAAAGTGATCACCACCATGAGTCTAGCGGCCATCCATCACCACACAGGGTTACAAAATGAATTCTTCTGTGTGACAAGAACTTTTAAGATCGACTAGCTCGGCAACTTTCAAATACACGCTATAATATTATGTTATGTTATACTATGTTATTATTGACTATATAATCACATCACAACTTAGAAGTTAGTACCTCTAGACTCCCTTCATGCATTTCAGCCGCCGTCAATCCCCCTCCCCTCTGACAACCACCATTCCGTTCTCTGTCTGTGAGTTTTGTTTTGCTTATTTGTTTTTTCAGATTCCACATATAAGTGAGACCATACAGTACTGGTCTCTGACTTGGTTTCACTTAGCAGAATGCCCTCAAAGGCCGTCCATGT
Source organism: Crocuta crocuta (assembly GCF_008692635.1). Lineage (NCBI taxonomy): Eukaryota > Metazoa > Chordata > Mammalia > Carnivora > Hyaenidae > Crocuta > Crocuta crocuta. Next base: position 1,549,288 of record NW_027528635.1, on the reverse strand, counting down.
TGTCACCAATGGCAAGATCTTCTTCTTTTTTTCTGGCNNGGCCACCCACCAGCGCGAGCAAAACAGGGGGCAAGGGCAAACATGGCGCCTACCAGAGCCCCCGTCCCTGGAGAAAGGGTCCCAACAGGTCCCTGCCCCTCCCCGCAGACGGGAAGGTTAGCAAACACTTCTCCCTTTCACACAGCCCAGGCACTTTCCAAACCGCTGCTATCACGCTGGGCTGCAGGGCGAGTGAGTGTGCCCACAAGGCCTGTAAGGGCAGGATCTCAGCTCCTAGCCCTCCCTCCTGGTGTTCAACGACAGATGTTTTGGGGGCTGGTCTCCCTGGGGCGGGGCCCAAGGGCTGGGGTGCCGGGGTGCGGGACATGGCGCACAAACTCCCCCCTCCGCAGGGAGCAGCTTTTGATTTGTGACTGTGGGTCACGACGCCAGGGGTGGGTCTTTTGGCGACGCTGTGTCGCTACACCTCCTACCTGTCTCCATGTGGCCCTTTTACTGTTTGCTGTGAAGAAGTTGTTCCACTGGTTTTCAGGTCTTTTTCAGAGGGAATCTTCCATATGTAGCTGTAGACTTGGTACGTTCACAGGAGGGGAATTCAGGACCTTCCTGTGCCGCCATCTTGGACGGCCCCTAAAATAGTAGATCGTAAGTATGGTCACCACAGGGTGAAAAAACGAAACCCGGTGAAGTGGCAGATGTATTAACTAGACTGTGACGAGCATTTTACAATGTACATTAAATCATCACTTGGTACACCTTAAACATATACAGTATTTGTCAATTATACTTAAAATAAGGATCTTGCTCAAGGAGCTCTATTCATCGTAGGGTGAGAGACAGTGGCATACCCACTTATAGTAGAGAGCAGAACTGAACAAATTCTAAAATGTCATGTTATTCATACTCTCAATTCTGACCAGAAAGGTCAGGTCTAAGTACTACTACTACCTCCTTTTAGGAAGTGGTCTATGTGGATCCTTGATCCTCCTTTTAGGAAGGTAGTATTTGAGCTAAGGCCTGAAAACTAGTCATAAATTCGACAGTAAAAAAAATACATGAAAGAAAAAATAACGTAGGACCCTCTGAACATCGTACATTATGAACCTAAGTGTAGGCTGGCCCACTGGTGTAGATCTGTCCAATAGGACTTTCTGAGCCGACAGAAAAAGTTCTCTCCAATATGGTAGGCACGACCCTGATGTGGCTTCTGAGAACTGGAAATGGAGCTGGTGAGAGGGAGGAAATTTTTTATTTTATTTAAATGGCTGTATGTTTCTAGTGGCTACCTTTGGAGGGGGGAGCACTGCCTTGGGAATTATCATATTCATGAGATGCCCCCTACACTCTCTGTCACAATACAAAGACAATTTCAAGACTTCTCTAAATCCCTAATCATACAGTTGTATTTGTGAAGGATATTCCTGAGCTCCTTGCTCTTACTTTCTAGTCTTGGAAAGAACTATTTATGGGGATCAAACTTCCTTGAATTTGTTCCAGTTCCAACTGCCTTGACACAGCACTGTGTTGGAAACAATACACTTCGGAGACAGCCTGGGCTGGGAAGTTCAGGGTAGCAGCATGCTATAAACACCAGCGTGTTTTGGCCTCTCGGGTCAGAATGCGGTTATTTCTCAGATTTTTGCCTTAATGAGCAGGACTGTCCTTTAACAGATATGCCTTTCCACACCATCTCTTTCCTTTTCAGCTGGGTAAGAAACCTTACACGTAGATTCTGCTCTGAGTGGAAAATCTGTGCAGGGGGCACTGTCCCCTCTCAGGCCTGCCATCTCTGTGAGTGGAGGGAGTGGCTTCAAAGCTCATTAGGAACAGATGGTGCTTGTTCTCACTGGAATCTCAGAGAGACGGAATTCTCAGGTGATGCTACCCAACCCTTTCACAAAGCTCCGTGAGCAATGTTCATTAAGGAGACTGCGCACCGGAATTAGATGCTCTCGATGTTAATGTCTAACCTGGTTTGAGTAACGTTTCTCAGAAACTTTGTAAAATGAGACCGTCAAGGCCCAGAGTGGTGAAAGGACACAGCAGACCCAGAGCCCAGACTTATCTGTGTCTGACTCCAAGTCACCTGGACATACCTATAAAATGCAGTGGTATATATGGGTCCTTGAGGACTGAAGCCCATTGGGTTTAGGTGCTCAAGCTTCACGACAGCGTCAGGTGTGGTTGTGCCCTAACGCAGTTTGTCAGCTGAGCAGAAATAGACTTGCAAGGCCCCTTCTCTGAATCTGTGTACCTCACCTTCCCTCATAAACTCCTAGAGCTGCATTCGACCAGGATACGAGACTCACTCTCATCCTCGATTCCCCAAACTGCGAACATATTTTTGAGTAGGTAACCATGCCTAACGTGGACAGGAAAGGTAGTCTTGGAGGAGTCAGGCATTGCCAAGAAACAGAGCCAAGCAGGCTAATCCTTGTCAGTAGAAATGTGGGAGCAATCTAGCAAATTGGCCTTAGTTTACCGGTGACATAGGGCTTAAGCAAGATTCCTTTACAAATTTCCCAGTTCTAACACATTACTCGTTAATCTTCAGTTTGTTACAAACACACTCATTCTCCAGTAACCCATTAGCAGTTATTTACAAAACAATGACTAAGCAACAGGTAGTGTTAGGTGCTATGGCATTTCCTAAATCTGACCAATGAATCGGATTTTAGTACAAAACAAAATCCTATACACCGGTGTTGCACTATATACTAACCAACGTGGATGTAAGTTAAAAAAAATTTATATTTTAAAAATCCTACACAGTGTATGTTTTACCTTTGATTCAGGAGAGCAATTCTGGCTCCAGAGACACTGAACTAAGCAGCCCCGTGAGCGGCCGGCCACTTTGGCATGAAGATTATTTTATGTTAAAAGTGATTAAAACCCAGCAGACCCAGGAACGCTCTCTGCCTCCCCGACGACGGCCGAAATTTACATTGGAAAGCACAGCCCAGAACAGGAAGAGAGCTATTAACAGAGGCTCCCCTTTACCTAAGGAACTCATCTGCATAGTAGGGCAAACATCTCCTTGCACCTTCTTGCTAATGCGCCTTCCGTCCTTTGGATCTTGCAGCGTCTCCCCCTCTCCTTAGTTCATCTAAGCTTCCCGTTGCCTCCTTCTCTTTAGAATCTCCGTGGAGTCCCGCCCCAATGCCCATTCAATTACATTTTCTCCTGTTAAACGGTCTCACGTCAAGTTGATTCTCAATCACGTTAGAAGGATCTCGAAGAGCAGAGTTAAGGCTTCCCCCCGGACAGGGTCACGTAAGGTCCACCACAGCCTTATGAGGTAAATGCCATTATGGTCCTTCTACGGANCAGCGAAGGTTCCCACAACCCCGTCCTCGGGTTTGATTAAGATGCCAGAGCAGCTCCCAGAACTTCGAGAACGTTTCCTTACCAGATCACTGGTTGATGGACAAAGGCTGTGACTCGGGAACAGCCGGACGGAAGGGTCACAAAGGAGGAGGTCTGGGGGAAGGGCGGACGGCTCCCCTGCCCTCTCCAGGCCGCCACTCTCCCTGCCCCTCCACGTGCTCACCAACCGGAGGCTCCCCGAAACCCTCTTCTTGGCTGTTTAGGGGAGGCTTCCTAAGGGAAGCAAGATTAACTTATTGGTCATTGGCTGGTTCACCCTCTGCCCTCCCCTCCCCCAGGGGGTGGGGCTAAAAGTTCCGACCCTCTCTCGCGTGGTTGGTTCCCCTGGCAACCGGTCCCCACCCCCAGCGTTAGGCTACTCCGGGGCCTTCCAAAAGTGACCCATTAACTAACAGGCCACCTTTAAAGCTCTCATCACTTAGTAAATTCCAAGGGCTTTAGGAGCTGTGAGCCAGAAACTGAATGAAGACCAAATACATATATTTGGTTATTCAAATGACCAAATATATATTTCTCATAAACCACAATACCGAAGCCTTCATTCATTTTACAGATGAGAAAACAGGTTCAGAAAAACTGCTCCTTGTCAGGATCACAAAGCCTGAAACGGACTCCTGTGCTTGTGCTTTCAATCACTATGCTCCACTGTCTCCTTCCGGGGCTTTCATCTCTCCTCCCCAAAGCGCTCGCCCTACAATCCAGAAATTGACACCACGGATTTGTTTTTCTAGATTTGACCAATGATAAAACGTGTTCTTTGCAACCAACAGAGGGCCTCTTAAGATCGGTTGGAACACAAGTTCAGAAGTGAGGCTTTGGGAGATGATAGAGCATTCTTGACATAAGAATACTAATAAACGAGGCACCTGGGTGACCCAGTCGGTTAAGCATCAGACTCTTGACTTAGGCTCAGGTCAAAATCTCATGGTCTGGGAGTTCAAGCCCCGCCTCCAGATCTACACGGACAGCATTGAGCCTGCTTGAGATTCCCTCCCGCGGGCTCTCTCTCCCTCTCACTGCCCCTCCCCCACTCCCTCTCAAAATAAATAAATAAACTTTGAAGGAAAAAAAGAATTTTTAAAGAATAACCAAACTCATTTATTGAATACTTACTATGTTCCATAACATTTACATGTATTTTTTAATCCTCATAATCTGTGAAATAGGTATTATTTAATCCTTAGCAGTCAATCCTTAACTGCTGAGGATTAAAAACTAAGTAATGTCACACTGGCTGTGATGAACTATGTAGTCTTTTGGTGTTCTGTATTAGAGTAGGAGCTTCTTGGGCAAAGACCATTCCTTATTCTTTTTAGTATCTGCAGCACTGAGCCCAGGGTTTAGCCCAAAATAAGCAAGCAATAAATGATAATCCCTATTACCATTCACTGCAGTACTAACTCCTAGAATATGAATATAAACTGAACATACCTAAGAATTTGGTATGAAATCCTTTGCTAATATTTGCTTAAAGGAATTTATTATCTCTACCCTATCCACCACTATTCTAGATAGTAAATGGAAAGCTATTTTCCTTTGTAGAAGATGATGAGAGAGAAATACATACAGCTATTGCTTAAGTTTTTGATAGCTTCCTCCTAAATACTGCCAACTACAATAACTTTAATAGGTCTTGCTGATTGTAGATATCAGGCTGCTATGTTTTATCACAAACATATGGATGAAAACACATGGCATGATCTTTATCTTGGTGAGAATCCAAGAAGTGAAGGGACCTGAGTGTAAAGTAAACAAACTTGAATACAAATATATTTTTTTTGTAACTTATGGAAACAGTATTGGGTATCCCAAAACTCAGAGTGCATACTGTCCATATTTGACTTGATTACTGAATTCACTTTAAGAAAAACCTTGGCTGTGGTGAGACACGTGTCTTAACCATGTCAGAGTAGATTCTAATAGCTGCCGTTTGGTGGATATGGGAGGCAGTTTGTTTCCTCTTTTATTTCTATTGTAACTTTTACATTTCAAAATACTTTAAGACTCACAAGAAGTTTTTGAAATGGTAGGGTTCCTATGTGCCCTTCACCCAACTTCCCCCACAAACAATAGCTTTTTCTAAAAAATATTTATTTATTTTGACAGAGAGAGAGAGAGAGAGAGTGCGTGCGCACCCAAGCATTAGGAAGTGAGAGCGGGGGAGGGGCGGTGGGAGAGAGAGGGAGAGAGAGAATCCCAAGCAGACTCCCACTGTCAGTGTAGAGCCCGATGCGAGGCTGGGAGTCACAAATCATGAGATCATGACTTGAGGGGAAATCAGGAGGTGGATGCTTAACCAACTGAGCCATTCAGGCACTCCATCCCACATATAATATCTTCAATAAACATAATGCATTGTCAAAACCAGGAAATTGATGTTGGCACAATAACTCAAGTACTTTATTGAGATCTCACCAGTGTTCATCTGCACTTTGTGTGTGTGTGTCTGGGTGTGTGTGTAGTTTGATGAAATACTATCACATGTGATCATCATCAAAATCAAGATTTAGAATTCTCCCATCACCACAAAGCAGCTTCCTCATGTTATCCCCTAGTGATGGTTCATTTTCCATGTCAGCTTGACTGAGTCGTGGGATGCCTCGATGTCTGATTAGGCATTATTTCTGAGTGTGAGCAGATTTCCAGAAGCTATTAACATGTGAATTGGTAGAAGGAGAGTACTGCCCCTCCCCATGCTGAGTGGGCAGAAACCCGCTCACTGACAGCCTGAATACCACAAGCTGAGAGAAAGAGTTCCTTTCCTTCCCGCCTGCCTACTTCAAGTGGAACACCAGTCTCCTCCAGCCCTTGGACTGGGATTTACAAACTTAGCTCGCTTGGTTCTCGGGCCTTCAGACTTAGATTGAAATTAAACCACCAGCTTTCCTGGGTCACCAGTTTGCAGATGGAAGACTGTAACACTTTTCAGCCTCCAAAATCTTAACTCAATTCCTCATAATAAACATTGTTATATTATATATATTACACACACACACACACACACACACATACACATACATACACACACACACATATCCTTTGGGTTTTGTTTCTCTGGAGAACCCTAACTAACACATCCTTTAATGGTTACACCCTTCCCCTAGCCCAAACACCCGGCTACCATTAGTATCTTCTCCATCGCTATCACTTTGTCATTTTAAAAATACTATGGTAAATTAGATCATAGAGTGATGTAACCTTGAAATTGGTTTTTTTCAGTCAGCATAATGCCCTTGAGATCCATTCAAAGTGCTGCCTGCACCAAAATTTGTTCTTCTTCACTGCCGAATAGAATTTTATTGTATAGATGTGCTGTTTGTTTATTCATTCACCAGTTGAAGGACATTTGGGTTGTTTCCAATTTTTGACTGTAACAATCAGGGATGCTATGAACAAGAGCATATAGGATTTGAGGCAGGCATAAGTTTTTCATTTCCCTGGATAAATGCCCAGAAGTTCAATTACTGAATCATATTTTAGATATAGGCTTAGTTGTGTCTTTTTTTTTTTTCCAAAGAAACTATTTTTTTTCCAGAGTGGCTCTGCCATTTTATACTCCCACCAGCAATGTTTGAGGATCCATTTTCTCAGCATCTTTGCCAACATTTTGTTTGTCACTATTTTTTATTTTAGCTGTTTTAATAGGTATATAGTGAAACCACATTGTGGTTTTAATTTGAATTTCCCCAATAACTAATGATATTCAACATCTTTTAATGTGCCTATTGTTCATCTAGATATTCCCTTTCGTGAAATGTCTCTTCATATCTTTGCTCATTTTCTAATTGTTCATTTTCTTTCTGTTGAGTTTAGAGATTTTAAAAATATGTGTTGTAGATATATCTTTGTCAGATATATGATTTGCAAATATTTTCTCCCAGTTTGTACCTATCTGTCCATCCTTTTAATGGGGTTTTTCATCAAGTAAAAGGTTATTTTTTTAAGTTTATTTATTAATTTTGGGAGAGAAAGTCGAGGAGGGGCACAGAGAGAGGGAGAGGGAGAGAATCCCAAGCAGGCTCCACACTGTCAGCACAGAGCCCGATGCAGGGCTCAAATCCACAAACCTGAGCCAAAATCAAGAGTTGGGCACTTAGCCAACTGAGCCACCCAGGCGCCCCTTGAGATTTACTGTATCACTTTTTTTTCTTTGAGGGACCATGCTTTTGTCATATCTATGAACATTATCCCAAGCATAGGTCATGAAGATTTTTTCCTATGTGGTCTTCTAAAATTTTCACATTTGAATCTATAATCCATTCTGTAAAAGTTTGGAGTTTAGGAGAAGGTTCATTTAGTACCTGTGGATTTCCTGAATCTGGGACTTGAGTATGCTTAATACATACGTGGGTTCTGAATAAAGCCGAGGACAGAAAAAAGCTGTAGGAGAATGAGCTGGGTAAGCAAAACCAAAAAGAAGAGGTTCTTTCCAGAGTAACTTATCGAGAGGACCTTTAATGTGTTAGCAATAGCTGACAATTGGTAGCTAATGTCCACGAGGTCCAGCAGACTGCTTGTTGTGCCTGTGCTGAAGCTTTCTTTTGTGAACAAGGGCAGGCTTCAAGGGTGGGCAACCGGTACAGTGACACAGGGCCCAGAANTAATTCTCAAGCCTCAGCAAGTAACCTTAGCCCACTTGATTAACTAAACCTTTCTTTGTATATCTATAGATCGTGCACTGTTGCCAACAAAGACCGGGAACCAAACCCTCTTGCACAGCCTCCCCCTGGGGCACCAGTAGACAAGCTCTGAGTGCTGTGGTAACACTTGGAACTGGCACCACTGAGTGTGCACACCGTCAAGAATTATTGCTGGGGCGACTGGGCGGCTCAGGTGGTAGTGCAACCAACTTTGGCGCGGGTCATGATCTCGCGGTTCATGGGTTCAAGCCCCACATCGGGCTCTGTGCTGACAGCTTGGAGCCTGGAGCCTGCTTTGGATTCTGTGTCTCCCTCTCTTTCTCTCTGCCTCTCCCCTGCTTGTGCGCTCTCTCTTTCAGGAAGGAAGGAAGGAAGGAAGGAAGGAAGGAAGGAAGGAAGGAAGGGAGAAAGAATTATTACAGACAACTATGCTCCCCTGTTCTTGATTAACTTCCCTCAAATTCCTTTTTAAAAAAAGTTCCTTTCTNAGTATTTCCTTTTCCAGGAAAGAGCAGCCAAACTTGGGTTTTTTTTTTTTTCCTGTAACACCCCGTGCATCAAGTCACAAAGCACCTATGAGAGTCTGTCCCCACTTCTTTACAGTCATAATGCCCAAGGCACCACACTGTTAAATGCCAATAAAAAGCACTAAGACAGGTCGAAAGAGACCACAGCAGAAGAGCTTTTTCTTGCTGGTTGAGTAAGGGGCCCTATACTCTTTGCTCTCCATTAGACCCCATGAAATATGTGGCCAGGCCAGTGTCAACATAGCAACTTGTTTATTTAATTATGTTTTCTGGGAACTCTTAGAACTTCCAAATCATAGTCGATAAGAGAATATAGGTCTATGACAGGCTCTGATATAACCCCCAATGGAGAGGCTTCCGGATTTAACACAGCATATAAAATGTGAGTGTTCCCCACTTATTTCAAAAATCGCCCAAAAGCCAAGATATACAAGAGGAATAGCAATACAAAGTACACGTGCAGAAAACAAAATGAAGACATTTTTGAAACCTCCAAATGCAAAATAGAAGGAATAAGTGCCAAGAGTAGTGAAGGTCAAACAGTGTGCGGGAAGATGCAGACAGAGTAAGCCTATGAATGCAGATCCCCAAAGAGAAGCATGCAGGGCACACTCGTCCTTTGAACGTGGTCTACCCGGAGGTATAAACTCCATCCAGACCCTGCTACAAAACTGGAATGGAATCAAAAGCTGGCAAAGGATCATTTCTCTAGACTGTATTTAGTTCTGGGAAGTAGAAATGGGGGTAAATGAGAACTCAAACTGGCAGTGACACAAACAAAAAGCCGTGAGTCAGTGAAACAATGGGCCAGGGGGAGACTGGCTTGCCCGCTGCCCTTCAGCGCACATTGGGAGGAGGAATAAAAGCTTAAGGAGCTCATGAGCCGTGAGAAGGAGAACCCTTCCTAACATGAAAAGAACTCTACCTCTTCTACACAAATTTCTTGCATATAATCTGTGCAAATTGTACCTAGACAAAGACACAATGTAAAAGGAGGAACCAAAGATTTGGTTTTTTTAAGTTCATTTATTTATTTTGAGAGAGAGATAGAGAAAGGGAGAGAGAGACAGAGAGAGAGAGAGAGTGTGTGAGAGAGAGAGAGAAAGAAAGAGAGAGAGAGAGAGTGAGTGAGCTTCAGAGGGGCAGAGAGAGGAGAGAGAGAAAATCCCAAGCAGGCTCCATGGCTGACCCGGGGCTTGAACCCATGAGCCCTGAAATTATGACCTGACCCAAAGTCGGACGCCTAACTGACTGAGCCACCCAGGTGCCCCGGAACCAAAGGTTTTTTTAAAAAGCAAATTTTATGTGAAGAACACTCAAAAAAATGTGTGAGGAAGGATACTCTCAAGAAAAAACATTGTAACTATACGTGGTGATAAATGTTAGCTAAACTTCTTGTGGTAATCACTTGTTAGCTAAACTTCTTGTGGTAATCACCACGCATATTGCGTTTATGTATCAAATCCTTATGGTGTACACAACATGCCAGTGCGGAGCCTACTTGGGATTCTCTCTGTCTCTCTGCCCCTCCGCCGAAGCTCTTTCTCTGTCTCCTTCTCTCTCAAAATACATAAAATAAATTTTTCAAAATTTAAAAAAGAAAAGCTTGTAAAATGGAGTGGATATATATAGATACATATGTGTGTATGTATATACATGTATGTATATATGTATATACAGAGTCATATAGGTCATATAGATAGATATACGAGTATATCTATCTATACGACTAAAGAGATCGAACATGTATGTTTCAGTTTTCTCTTGCCATATAACAAATTTTCTCAATTTACAGTAGCTATAACAACCAATATATGTTTCCCTTAGTTTCTGTATGTTGAATTCAGGACCATCTGAATTCTAAGGAATTCAGCTAAGAAGTCAGTTGAGACTCCAGCCACACGAAGGCCCAGGTAACTCGCTTGCATGGACAGAAAATTCGTGTTGGTTGTTGTTGGAAGGTGTCAGTTACTCCCTATCTGTGTTACGTCCTATCTGTGAGCTGTTTGCCTTCACAAGATGTTGACTGCCTTCCCCAGAGTGAGTGACCCAAGAAATCAAGANTCCTTTTTCTCCCAGTCTCTCAGGTTTTGTAAGGTTTCCAATGGCTTCAGATCTTTTCTGTGTGATGTATGGGCGCGAGTGCAAGTACGGAGCTCCTTACTTCTCCGCCATCTTGCCCTCTCTCTCTAAGCTTTAACTTTTGAAGGGAGGAGTGTCAAAGATTCAAGGACATCTTTGAAACTATCACAACATGCAGAAGTTGTATTAGCATTTAATGTTTCTTAATTTTTTTTTATTACTGAGAGAGCACAAGCTGGGGAAGGGCAGAGAGAGGGGGACAGAGGATCTGAAGCAGACTCTGAGCTGACAGCGCAGAGCCCGATGTGGGGCTTGAACTCACATACTGCGAGATCATGACCTGAGCCAAAGTCAGATGTTCAGCCAACTGGGCCACCCAAGCGCCTCCAAATTGCTATTATTTTATTTCACTGTATTTAAGATCTTATTTTTAAGTAATCTCCGCACCCAACATGGGGCTCAAGCTCACAACCCTGAGATCAAGAGTCACATGCCCTACTGACTGAGGCAGCCAGGGTCTTTATTATTTTTTTTTGTATTATTTTAAAATATAACGGTAAAAATAAAACAAAAAATTTATCAGGAAAACTTTCCAGAAAGAGAACAAAACTTGAATCTCTAAACCAAACGGGCATACTACGTCTCTATAAAAATGAAACAGAACAGCGAACATCTTCTGGTATCCTTAATAATTTAATGGATTCTAATCAT
>NW_027528635.1:1535721-1537905 GCF_008692635.1 Crocuta crocuta | reverse complement strand
CTAATCATTCCTTGGGCAAGAGATAAAAATTCAACTTATTCATAAGGGGAAAATAAATCACACTGCCCTCAGGTTTGAGTTTTTCTTTTTTTCACAAAGATAGTCAAATTAATAGACACAGAACAATCCCGCAGAAACAAAACTAGGTACATGTGTTTTATAAACCGACAATTTACATTTCAAGATTAAAGCAACAGAAAATATACCTTTGAAAACAAAATAACTCAGATAATATAAATCCCACGAATCCTCCTTGAAAAAACTACTTTAAGGTAACCCCAGGAAACTAAGCGATGAATCCATGACCCATAACAGGAAGAGAAGCGGCAATCGCTGACTATACGTGATGAGAGGAAATGAGGTCTAGAAAAGTGTCTGTTTATAAACCCTTGAAGATATCAAAGACATATGATTACAAAAGTTTAAAAAAGTAGAGGAAGATGGAAGGTCCGATAAGCATTCCAGTTTGCTTACTTTTTATAGTCAAAATCAAAGAGTGTACTTTGCTCACTCGTAAGGCAACAGAGGGGCACCTGGCTGGCTCGGTTGGTAGAGCATGCAACTCTTGATCTTGGGGTTGTAAGTTCAAACCCCACTTTGGGCCTGGAGTCTACTTAAAAAAAAAAGGAAGTAAAGTCGCATAGATTTAAGTACATTCAAAGGTACAAAAAAGATCAGTATGACACGTAATGCACAACAACAAAATAAATAAATGAGTGGAACTCTTTCAAACTATGAAGCTACTATACAGCAAAAGAAACAAGAATGAGAAGGCAACCTGTAGAAAGGGAGAACATATTTGTAAATTATATATCTCATTGGGGGTTGATATCCAAAATATAAAGAACTCATACAACTTAATAACAATAAATTAATTAATTAATATGGCAATTTAAAAAATGGGCTAAGGGCCTAGTTTTTCCAAAGAAGGTATTCAGATGACCAATAGATCCATGAAAAGGTGTACATCACCACTAATCATTAAGAAAATGAAAATCAAAACCACAGTGAGATATCAACCCATCCATAGCTGTTAGACTATCTACCATCAAAAAGACAAGAGGTATGAAGTGCTGGTGAGGATATGAAGAAAAGAGAACCCTGTGTACTGTTGGTGGGAATGCAAACTGGTACAGCTACTGTGGGACACAGTATAGAGATTCCCCCCAAAATTAAAAATACAAGTACCATATGACCCAGAAACCCTACTTCTGAGCATATATCCAAAGGAAATGAAAGCACTATGTCAAAGAGATACTTGTGCTCCTATGTTTATGGGAGCCNAGTACCATATGACCCAGAAACCCTACTTCTGAGCATATATCCAAAGGAAATGAAAGCACTATGTCAAAGAGATACTTGTGCTCCTATGTTTATGGCAGCTTTATGTGCAATAACCAAGCCATGGAAATTACCTCTGTGTCCATCGACAGATGAATGAATGAATAAAAAACAATGTGAGAGGGGCGCCTGGGTGGCTCAGTTGGTTGGGTGTCCGACTTTGGTTCAGGTCATGATCTCACTGTTCATGAATTTGAGCCCCACGTCGGGCTCTATGCTGACAGCTCAGAGCCTAAGCCTGCTTTGCTTTCTCTGTCTTCCTAGCTCTTTGCCCCTCCCCCACTCACATCTCTCTCTCTCTCTCTCTCTCTCTCTCTCAAAAATAAACATTAAAAATTAAAAAAAACGTGAGATATATGTATATATATAATGGAATATTATTCAGCCATAAGAAAAGGAAATCTTGTTGTTTGCAACAACATGAATGGATTTTGAGGGCATTCTGCTACGTGAAATAAGTCAGAGAAAGAGCACTACTGTATGATCTCACTTATAGTGAATCTAAAAACATCACACTCATAGAAAAAGAATAGAATGGTGGTTGTCAGGGGCCAGGGGTAGGGGAAATGAGGAGATGCTGGTCAAAGAATACACACTTTCAGTTATAAGATGAGTATATTCTGGAATCTAAAGTACAGCATGGTGACTATAGTTAATAATACCATATTGCATACTTGGAAGTTGCTTTGAGAATAGACCTTTAATAGTCTCACCAAAACAACAACAACGATACGGTAACTATGGGAAGTAAAGAATGTATAAACTAACCTTACTGTAGTAAACATTTCACTATAAATATGTGTACATCATCACACTGAATACGTTAAACTCACACAGCTTTGT
>NW_027528635.1:1534714-1535591 GCF_008692635.1 Crocuta crocuta | reverse complement strand
GTATCTCCCAGTTACTGCATTTTTTTTTTTTAATTTAAGCCTTGGATCACATTAGTAAACAACACCAAACTTGCAAAATATTTACAGTGCAATTATAATAAAAACACTAAATCAAAGAACATACAGAGATACGGCTGAAGAAGTGTCAGGGGAAAGTGCATACACTTAAATATTTATCAACGGAAAGAATGAGGTGGTCTTCCAGGCTCTGGTCCTGCACGCATCGAGCTTGGCCATCATCTCTCCTGTCCTCACCAGAAGAATGAGGCTGAACAAACAGAAACCAGCAACTGTGCTTAGGTCCGGCACAGGTACAATGTCACAGGGCAAAGACAGGCAGGCAGCCTCAGAGAATCAAGGTTACGGGAGTGTAAGGTCAGGTGTAGAAGCCTGCTGCTGGAGCCAGTCCAGGAGAACTTAAACTATAATTGATGAATTGCTGGAGGCTCCGGGTGGAAAAGTCTGACAGGGGAAGGCTACACTTCTGTGCGTCTTACCCCCAGGAAGTCTTACCCCCAGGAACCCCACCGGGTTCTCACAGTGGTGGTGGGAGAAAACTCCCCTGTGCTTCAGGAAGGAGAAGGAGAAAAGTAGCTATTTTGAAAGATGCCCAGAGCATTCTGTTCTTAACAAGCCTTCCCTCCAGAAAAACAGTTTTATCGGAGCCTAACCTATTGGGATTTTACTGGAGCCTAACTGGTCTGGGAGGAGACGGAAATACCCAACCCCTGTGGCAGGCTCTAACCTTCAGATGGGAAAGGGTAATGCCTGCCTCAAGCCCCGTCTAGTCTTCCGGTCTTGGGGGAAGTGGGGGAGCATACTGAGAAGTACTAGTGACAGCCAGAGCCCGGGGACACAGGCTTTACTGAAAGGCCCA
>NW_027528635.1:1518942-1534708 GCF_008692635.1 Crocuta crocuta | reverse complement strand
CATCAATACACCTCCTGTGAAATAAGGAAGGAATGCAACTGAAGCAACTGCAGTCTCGGATTTTATTCAAAAAGTCTCTAGGGAAAGCCAAAGACAACAGGGGAGACGAGAGAGAGAGAGAGACAGAGAGAGAGAGAGAGAAGAGCATAGGAAACTTTATATTTAAATATAAATCCTCATTCTAAATCTTTGTTAACTTCAGTTCCTTTTACCCACTACAATGTGTTTGCCTCAACAACAACAACAAACAACAACAACAACATCAAACAACAAGGGGGCATCTGGGTGGCTCAATGGGTTAAGCATCTGACTTTTGCTCAGGTCATGATCTCATGATTGTGAGTTCAAGCCCCACGTCGGGCTCCGTGCTGACAGTGTGGAGCCTGCCTGGGATTCTCTCTCTCCCTCTCTCTCCCTCGTCTCTCCTCCACTGTCTCTCTCTGTTTCTCTCAAAATAAATACATACAAAAAAATAAGTAATTAAAAAAATTACAAGGCATATTAAAAGCCAAAAGACATAGTTTGAAGAGACAGGGTGAGCATGAGCATCTCACAACGAGATGGCAGAGATGTTGGAATTCTCAGACCGGGAATTCTATTTTATGTATTTATTTTTTTGAAATGTAATGGGCTATATAAATTAACAGAAAACAGAAAAACAATTGAAGCAATAATTAAATACAAGACCTTTTATTCTATTTTTTTAGACATGATTTCTTTTTTAAAAGAAACTTAACATTTATTCATTTTTGAGAGACAGAGAGCATGGTGCGGGGGGGTGGGGTGGGCAGAGAGAGAGGGAGACACAGAATCTGAAACGGGCTCCAGGCTCTGAGCTGTCAGCACAGAGCCCGATGCGGGGCTCGAACTCACAGACCATGAGATCATGACCTGAGCCAAAGTTGGCTGTTTAANTAGAACTCATAAAAGATCTGAACAATATTATCAACTTTTATGACTTAGGTGACCTTTGTATAAGAGTATACCCAACATTTGCAGAATATATTTTCTTTACAAGTACACATGGTACAGTCCCCAAGAGTGTTTGGCCAAAAAAAAGTGTCAATACATTTGAAAGGACCAATATCATCTAGAGTAAGTTCTCAAACTACAACTGAATTGAATTAGAAAAGAAAGAAAGAAATCTAAAAGCACACTTCTAAATAGTCCACGGATCACAGAAAAAAATGTCATAAAGAAAGTTAGAAAAAATTTTGAACTAAATGATAATAAAAATACAATCCATCAAAATATGTAGGACACAGATAATGTGGCATTGAAAAAAATATGTAATTATAATGCTTATATTAGAAAATAATGGCCTAAATTCAATGACCTAAAATTTCATCTTAAAAAGTTAGAAAAAGAATAGCAATGTAAAGCCAAAGTGAATAGATGGGAGGAAATAGTAAAGATAATAGCAGTTATAAATGAAATTGAAAACAGATAGCCAAAAGAGAAAATTCACAAAGATGGCTAATGGCTGTGGATTTCTTTCAGGAGGAAAGAACATATTCTAAAATTAAATAGTGTTTATTATTGTATATTCCTGCAAGTACCCTAAAAGCATTAATTGCACATTAAACAAATTTTTCTTAATGTTTGTTTTTGAGAGAGAGAGAAATAAACAGAGTACAAGCAGGGGAGGGGGAAGAGTAAGACGGAGACACAGAATCAGAAAGCAGGCTCCAGGCTCTGAGCTGTCAGCACAGAGCCCCATGTAGGGCTCAAATTCATGAACCTCAAGATCATGACCTGAGCCGAAGTCAGATGCTTATCGGACTGAGCCACCCAGGCGCCCCTGAATTGCACATTTTAAATAAGTAAAAAGTATGGCATGTGGATTATATCTCAATAAAGCTTTTTAAAAATTGGTTGTGGTTGCTAGAAAAGAACAAAAGGTAAAATAAACTCATAGATTTTGCAAAGAGAGAAAAAGTTACTAATAGCAACAAGAGGGATTATAAACATAGATCCTATAGCCATAAAACAATGTTAATGGATTTGACAAATAGAGAAGTTCCCTATAAAATCCTACTTAACAAAACTGACACTGTTTTTTTAAGTTTATTTATTCTGAGAGAGAGCGAGAGAGCACTAGTGTGCGTGTGCTAGCAAGTGAGAGAGGAGCAGAGAAAGTGGGAGAGAGAGAATCCCAAGCAGGCTCTGCAGTGTCAGCCTAGTGCCTGACTTGGGGCTTGAGCCCATGAACCATGAGATCATGACCTGAGCCAAAGCAAGAGTTGGATACTTAACCGACAGAGCCACCCAGCGCCCCAACACTGACACTTGATGGAACAGAAAATCTCAATAACCTGCCATCTATGAAGTAAATGAGTTCATTATTAGAAAATTTTCACACACCAAAAAATCTGAGACCTATTTCAAAACCTATCAAACATTTAAGGAAGAAGCAAAGCTAATCTTGCTCAAATTCCTAGAAACGAGGAGAAAACATTGCTCCTTGACATGTTTGTGTGTGTGTGTGTGTGTGTGTGTGTGTGTGTGTGTGTGTGTTTATCTTAGAGAGAAAGAGAGAGCATGAGTGAGGGAGATGGGCAGAGGGAGAGAGAGAGAAAGAGAGAGAATCCCAGGCAGGCCCCACCCTNGGATGAAGCCCACAGATAATGACCTGAGCCGAAATCAAGAGTTGGACACTCAAAAGACAGAGCCATGTGGGTGCCCTCACTTCTTGACAAGTTATGAGGCTAGAAGAAAATTAACACTAAAACCAGGGAAAGACATTACAACAAAAGAAAATTATCAAGTGATATTCTTCATGAACATAACAGAAAGATGTTCAAAAATATTAGCAAAACAAATCGCATAATATATAAAAAGTGTAATATATAATTACCACGTAGGATTTATCTCATAAAATTGAGGTATATATAACTTTTTAAAAAAATTTCTTTTAAATGTTTATTTTTGAGAGAGAGAGAGAGAGAATAGGGGAGGGGCAGAGAGAGAGGGAGGCACAGAATCCGAAGCAGGCTCCAGGCTCCAAGCTGTCAGCACAGAGCCCGACGTGGGGCTTGAACCCACAAACTATAAGATCGTGACTGGAGCCAAAGTTAGATGCTTAACCGACTGAGCCACCCAAGTGCCCCTGGTAGGTATGTATAACTTTTGAAAATCAATCTAAATCATTCAGTTTAACAGTAATATTCTACATCCTGACAGAACTTTGGGTTACACTAATGTTGTATGTGTCAAACACATAAGACTTATCTATGGGAGTTTAGGTATGTGTGAAACTTTTCATAACAATATGCTAAGAAAAAAGAATGACATAAATCTTTAAAAATGCTATAGAGAGATATAGAATGATGCTTGAATGATTCATAAGGCATACTATGTTTTTGAGTAGGAAAACACACTGCATAAACACATTGCTTTTCCCAAAGTAAGAAGCAACTAGAAAAGTGGATTCTATAATCCATATTTAAAAAGTGGGGCACCTGGGTGGCTCAGTCGGTTGAGCATCCGACTTTGGCTCAAGTCATGATCTCACAGTTTGTGTGTTCAAGCCCTGCATTGGTCTCTCTCTGCTGTCAGCACAGAGCCTGCTTCAGATCCTCTGTCTCCCTCTCTGTCTGCCCTTCCCCCCTTCTCTCTCTCTCTCTCTCTCAAAATACATAAACATCTTTTTTAAAAAGTAAAAAAAAAAAAAAAGAGGAGGAAGAAGAGAACTAATCTTAACAAATATTCAAACACATCCTAAGCTTTTTAATAATTTAAAGAGTATGATCCTGGCTCATGGATAGCTCAGTAGCAGAGAATACACAGTTGAGCTATATATGTAAATAGATACAGGAGATTTTTTTTTAAATGATACATTGCCATGTTTGTGGGTAAAAATCACTTATTCAATATATGGTTTAGTGTCCTCTGGGTAAGGGTCTAGAAAAAAAATAGGTTAGATCTCTTCCTCACACTTTATTATTTTTAATGTTTATTTATCTACTTTAAGAGAGAAAGGGTATGTGTGCATGTGGGGGAGGAGCAGGCAGAGCGAGAACGAGAGCAAGTGAGAGAGCGAGAGCGAGAGCGAGAGCGAGAGAGAGGGAGGGAATCCCAAGCAGGCTCTGCACCACCAGTACACAGCTGGACATGGGGTTTGATCTCACGAACCATGAGACCATGACCTGAGCCAAAGTCAAGAGCTGGATGCTTAACAGACTGAACCCCCCAGGTGTCGCTCTTCCTTACACTTTAAACCAAAATAAATAAATGCCACAGGTAGCAAATATTTAAAAATAATCAAGTCATAAATATTCCAGAAGGAACTATGGAAGGTTTTTCAGTAATTACAGGGTAGAGAAGGCTTATAAGAGTAACACAACACTTAGAGGTCACCAAAGGAAAGATCATTAAAATACTACGTTACAATAAAGTCCATGGTAAGGAGCACAGTAAACAAAGTCAAAAGAAATAGAAAAATATTTAAAATTTTTAAGAAAATATTTGTAACACATTATCAATGGCCATTTCACGTTGTAAATGGTTTGCGTGCATACATAAAGAAAGCTTAAAAACTCAGTAGAAAATTAAGCAAAGGATTGCAACAGACAAGATGGAAAGGGACTGAGTAAAGGAATGGAAATGAATGATTTTAAGGTGTTCTCAGAACTTGCTCTGCGATCGCTTCCAGACTTACTGCTGATGCCCAATACCACTTGGCTAGGTATTTCCTAGCATAGTTCTTTGCTTTGTGCGTCCACTTAAAATTGGGTCGAAATCCCAATGTCAGCCAGTCCCCAGAATTGTGCTGTTCGACAGGGCAACCACTATCCCCATGTAACTATTTACAATGAACTTAATTACATGTAGAAGTCAGTTCTTCAGTCACACTAGCTCTGTTTCAATAGTCACATGTGGCTAGGGGCTTCTCTACTGGAAAATGCAGATATAGAACATTCCATTACTGTGGAAACTTCTATGGAGTTTTTTTNCAGAATCTTGCTTACTAAACCTGAATATATCAGATTCCCTGCAGAAGCTTATTAAATACATTAACTTCTATCTCGCATGTAAACGGCATGCCACTGCTTAAAACCTGCCAATGATTCTTTATCATTTAGATTACGGGTGGACAAATTATGACCCCTGGGTCAAATCTAGCCCATTGGCTTTTTTTTTTTTTTTTCCTAGTAACATTCTACTGTAACACAGCTAGGACCATTCATTTACTTATTATTTGTTGGTGCTTTTGAATCCACGGGCAGAACTGAGGCAGAAATGAGTAATTGCAGTCAAGAAGGTATGGTCAGCAAGGCTCTATTTATTATCTGGCCCTTTGCAAACACAAAACAAAACAAAATTTTAAAAAAATGTTTGCTGGTCTCTGACTTATAGGATAAAGTCTAAGCTTTGACCTGGCCTACACGGGTAGTATCTAAGGTCTTACAAAATCTAGCCACTGACTTTCTTTTCATGTCATGACCCAGCAATGACCCATTTTGGTANTCTTGGGGTTGTGAGTTCAAGCCCCATGTCGGGTGTAGAGATTACTTAAAAAATTTTTCTTAAGGAAGAAGAACAAAAAGAAAACCACACTCTTTAATCTCTTTATTCTCTGACCACTGATTTTCGTGGCCCATGCCAATTGTTACAGACAAAGAAAGTGGGTTCCTCACCAGGACAGATTCAGAATCCTAATGTTTTTTAGGCATCTCTGATTTTTTAAATATATGATGAAATGTACACTGCCTATCACTTCCATGCATACTTTGGTCACTTCTTTACCACAATAATGCAATTGCCTGTTTACATGCCTATTTCCCTCAATAGACTTGGCGTTCCCAAAGGAAGGAAGCCTGACACTCACATCTCTGACTCCATAACAAGTACAATGCCAGCACCGAGTCAATGCTCAGAGAACGCCCACCGAAATAAATCTCCCTCCCCACCAAGAATTCATTTTCTGGAATGAGAAATTGGAGGGAAGAGGCGGAGGGGCCAGCTGTTGATCATTTTTCTCTTCTCCTGTGAAGCTAAAATCTAATTTC
The DNA here is from genome assembly GCF_008692635.1 of Crocuta crocuta. Classification (NCBI taxonomy): domain Eukaryota; kingdom Metazoa; phylum Chordata; class Mammalia; order Carnivora; family Hyaenidae; genus Crocuta; species Crocuta crocuta. The sequence goes on along the minus strand of NW_027528635.1, from coordinate 1,528,697 downwards.
TGGTGCCCTCAAGGCATAGCAAAAAGTCTTTTGAAATTAACATATTATTGACTTCCTTTTATCATGGTTGCTTAATCTAGTTTAATATATTTTAATTATTTGTTGGTGAAATTCACATCTTGAGGTAACTATTATGTCAAGTACAAGTTTAAAAGTCTAATATACAGGAGAGATTGAGGGTGTTTGTATCTCTAATATGTTACTAATGGAATAAAAATAACTAATGTGATTCCAAATTACCTTTGGAGTTTGGATCAGATGTGGCTGGTAAATGATTTTTTTGTATGAGGTTCATTTATTAGGAATTTCCATGTAGTATGTATCCTTGTATTTTTATAGGACTGTGGGTCTGTTAGAACTTCGTTTTGTTCTAAGTATTCAGGACACAGAATAAACTGATTGCCAACCTTTGTGTGCAAGAAGTGGGGAGATTGTTTTGGGAAGATTTGTCCAATTGGATTGACTGGTGGCTGGTAGGGCAAGTTTTCAAGGTAGCAATTCTGGAATTTTAAGACCTATAAAAATCCACATTGCTCTCAAAATTTTCCCAGAGGAGCCTTCAAGTCACACCTTTCACACACATTGCCGAACCATGGATTGGGCGTAAGTCTACAATATTAACTCCTTATTATTGAATTCAACCATCCAGAAGCAAATTCGGCTCTTCCGTGTTGTCCTACCTGCGTATGTAACCGGAAACACATCTTCGTCCAAAGAGAAAGTGCTTCCTCCCCCAAGGAATCGTTACTAAGACGCTCAGCGTCAGAATAGTTTTGCCTTGAGACTCTGGTCTTAAAACGCTGGTGTAAGAGCAATATTGCTCCACTGGAAGTGGTGGCTTTGCTTTTTAATTCCCTTGAGTTTCTTCAAGTCAATCAAGGATGTTTTAAACACTTATGGCACATACAAACGTGAACAAGATGAAGTGGAAAGAATAGTTAACTCTGGCAACTTTGATCGATTCCCACGACGGGAACTCAATACGGAAGAAGTCTGACTACTCGGGAAGCCATTTAACCACTTACCCTTCAGAGCTTAGGTCAGATTGACCTAGCAGTTTTGCCAGGAAGGCCTGTTCAGTTTCACTGCTCATTCTATACCTCGACACACATAATGTTGCCTTTTCCTCCGTTTGTTGTTGAGTTATATAATGGAGGAGAGAAAAAAGTCTATTTTTAAAGCTGATTAGCCGGCCTCTTCTTAGGAGTATATTGATTTTATCTGCGAAAATAACCTGATGGTTACTTAACGTGGTTTTTTTTTTTAAATGTTTTTTATTTCTGAGAGAGAGAGAGCGCTAGCCAGCCAGCGTGAGCAGGGGACGGTCAGAGAGAGAGGGAGACACAGAATCTGAAACACGCTCCAGGCTCTGAGCCGACAGTCATCACAGAGCCCGACGTGGGGCTTGAACCCACCAACTGCGAGATCATGACCTGAGCTGAAGTCGGAGGCTTAACCGACTGAGCCACCCAGGTGCCCCTGATGGTTACTTAACGGGTGAGAGGTACAGCACCCTCCTGCAGCCCCCTGCCACCTTACACTTGGGAACGGGCTAGCCTGAGAAACATTTAAAAAGCCCGAACATCCTATCTAATAAAACGGGAGGGGTTGTTGTTATCCTGGAAAAATCCGAACACGACAAAGTCCAAGTGTTGATAATTAAGAGGGGAAAGAGGGACAGACAGGGTTTAGCAACAAGATAGGAAAACAGGAATCCTGAGGAGCAAAGTGCAAAGTTTGTGATCATTGGGGCACCCTAGTGGCTCAGTCGGTTAAGCGTCCAACTTGGGCTCAGGTCGTGATCTCAGGGTTCGTGAGTTCGAGCCCTGCACTGGGCTCTGCGCTGACAATGCAAAGCCTGCTTCAGATTGTCTCCTTCTTCCTCTCTGCCCCTCCCAGACGTGCATGCCTGCTCTCTTTCCCTCTCTCTCTCTCTCTCTCTCTCTCTCAAAACTAAAAAAAAAATTTTTATAAAAAGTTTGTTATCATCAGAATGGCCATAGCACTTAAAAAACAGAAATGCATAATTTAGATCGCAAGTAAACTGCTTTGCTGTTCTGTAAGCTCCCCTCCCTTACCCTGGCATCTTCCCCATTCTCCACACACCTGCCTCTGAGAGAGGTATTTTGGGTCGATCCAGAAAATGATGTTAAGTTTAGGGTTAGGATAAAACACAGAAAGTCTGTACCTGGATGTCTTTTTTTAAAAATTTTGCTGAATCTTGCAACTAGTTAGGATCCATGCCCAGATCCATATAGGGTGGAGAAAAAGGAACAACCACAAGAAGATACAGGCATGACAGAGAATTGAATGTAAGCAAGAAAACGTGGCAAGAGGTAACTAGGAGATCTGCACGCCCTTTGAGGTACTGGGTGTAGGATGGCGTCGTGGTTTTCCTCTGTAAGTCAGTCTGTAGAATTAAATTTTTTTAAGCTTATTTATTTATTTTGAGAGAGAGAGAGCACAAGTAGGGGAGGAACAGAGACAGGGAGAGAGAGAGACAGAGAGAGAGAGAGAGAGCACAAGTAGGGGAGAGACAGAGAGAGAGAGCACAAGTAGGGGAGGAACAGAGACAGGGAGAGAGAGAGACAGAGAGAGAGAGAGCACAAGTAGAGGAGAGACAGAGAGACAGAGAGAGAGAGAGAGAGAGAGAGAGGGCACACAAGTAGGGGAGGAACAGAGAGACAGAGAGCGGGAAAGAGTGAGAATCCCAAGCAGGCTTCACACCATCAGGGCAGAGCCCGATGTGGGGCTTGAACCCCTGAACCATGGGATCACGACCTGAGCCAAAATCAAGAGTCAGATGCTCAACCGACTGAGCCACCCAGGCGCCCCAGTCTGCAGCATTCTTAAATTAAATATGCAAAGGCTAGGGGACTTGAAGCTGCGTATCCAGAAGAAACCTAGGTTGTGATTCATTCCATGTTATGTATATTATTACTTTATGAGCTTCCCTCTCTCACTAGAGGAAACTCCCAGAAGGCTGAGTTCCCCACAGCTGCCAAGGGAACGGCGTGTGGCTATGACAGGAACAGCGGCTGGGGCAATTTGGAGAATCACCATTTCCCACTATGCTCCTTATTCTGAGTAAAGCCAGAGGGCTGCAGCCAGAACGGAGGTGCCTGTGGTCCCCCGGGTGGATTTGAGCCCCTGGAAATGAAAGCAAGTCAGTACTGTATCTGGAGACGACTTCGGTGCAGACAGCCGAGGCATGTCTGCAGGAGAGGGTACCGAGCAAAATGAGGTACCACTCACAGTGGAGCAAGAACAGTTTTCTTATTTTCGTTTAGATCATCATTTGCAAATAGATGTGCAGCTGTGTGTATGATTTATTTCAACATCTGGCTGTAAATTCATTCCCTCCCCCCACCCACCCCAAGGTCACTTTCACTTATTTTCTCTCCAAAACTTTTGTTATTCTGTCTACTCCTTTTGCCCTGTTCCAAGCTGGGAAATTACTTCAATGATGTAACTCAAAATTGTGCCGTTTGTCACTCGAAAAGCTTTACGACTATCCTTTCTACTGTCTGTCATATGTATAATTTTGCTGAGCCCAGGATTTGACTTCACGTGTTGCAAGGCTTATGTGAAGGGACACATTGCTTAGTAAGTCTAGCCATCGGCCCACCAGTGTCCCCTCCGTGATCCAGCTGCTGTCCTCGTATCAGAGTGTGTGTGTTCTGTGCTGGAAAGATGTGGCATTTAAAAATTACTGAAGGGGCACCTGGGTGGCTCAGTCAATTGAGCATCCAGCTTCAGCTCAGGTCATGATCTCGCAGAATGTGAGTTCAAGCCCCGGATGGGGCTCTGTGCTGACCTCTCGGAGCCTGGAGCCTGCTTCAGATTCTGTGTCTCCCTCTCTTGCTCTCTGTCCCTCCCCCACTTGGGCTTTCTCTCTCTCATGATCTCATGGTTTGTGGGTTCAAGCCCCGTTCTGTGCTGACAGCTTGGAGCATGGAGCCAGATTCAGATTCTGTGTCTCCCCCCCCGCCCCGTCCCTCCCCTGCTTGCAACTCTCTCTCTCCCAAAAGTAAATAAAACCATTAAAAACATTAAAAAAAAAAATGAGTGAAAATCCTCGGATGTCTTACTTGTGAATGAAAGGATTCAACGTGCCGTATGATCACTGTTAATATAAACAGATGCTCTCATTTCTGTTTCTCGTTTCAAACTCAGGCTGGAAAAGGTGGTGTGGAGAAACGTCCCCAGGTGGGGGTGGGGGCGGGGAGGAGGACTTTCAGGTAGAATGGAGAACATAAGCAAAGGAACAGACAGGACAATGAGAGAACAGGAGTTATTCAGAGGACTGCTAATTTTGTACGACAGGAGTAGGGGGTGTGAAGGAGAAGATGAGTGATGTGTAGCAGATATGAATAATAATTGTACAGAAGTAGTATTGATTGAAGAAGTAAGGGCAGGAAAAGACCAGACAAGGCATGAAGTTCGTCTGCGCCAAGAAATCAGAGCCCAACTTTCCTTTTGCTATATAAAGGTAGCTATTTGGCGCTATCGACGATAGCCAAAGTATGGAAAGAGCCCAAATGTCTATCAATGGATGAATGGATAAAGAAGAAGTGGTATATATACACAATGGAGTATTACTCGGCAATCAAAAAGAATGAAATCTTGCCATTTGCAACGACATGGATGGAACTAGAGGGTATTATGCTAAGTGAAATTTGTCAGAGAAAGACAGATATCATATGATTTCACTTATATAAGGACTTTAAGATACAAAACAGATGAACATAAGGGAAAGGAAGCAAAAAATAATACAAAAACAAGGAGGGGGACAAAACATAAGAGACTCTTAAATATAGAGAACAAACAGAGGGTTGCTGGGAGGGGTTGTGGGGGGATGAGCTAAATAGGTGAGGGGCATTAAAGTATCTACTCCTGAAATCACTGTTGCGCTATAGGCTCACTAACTTGGATGTAAATTCAAAAATCAATCAATCAATTTATTAAAAAATAGATAAATAAAAACAAAACTCAAAATTGGGAAGACAAATTAATAAATGAATGAATAATAGAAAGGTATTGCAAGACGGGTACCCTGGACTCTTCCTTCCCTTGGATTAGGCCTCAAATGAAGTCTCAACCCAGTGAAGTTTCCTTTCAGGTTTATTTTTGATGTCTGCATACAGTCCTCACAGCTGAAGACCACCTTCCTGTAGTGCTCAGTGCTTGGCACACAGACATGGCTCCTGTGTGCTCAGGTCTGGTAGAGTTCGGGACACTCCTGATGGCCATTCTAATACCACCGTCTAATTGTGGTGGCCGTGTCACACTGTAGGTAACTATGGAATCAGTATGTTGTACCTCTGAAACGAATACACTGTCGCATGTCAATGATTCCTCCATTAAAAACAATATGGAATTCAATAAAATTAGGGCACAGTAACCGAAATAAAATAAATACAAATAAATAAATAAGAAACCCTGTGGCAGCTACGGACTTGATTTCCTATTGGTATTACCCTCGTTAAAAAAAAAAAAAAAAACTGGGGCACCTGGGTGGCTCAGTCGGTTGAGTGTCCGACTTTGGCTCAGGTCATGATCTCACGGTTCATGGGTTCAAGCCCCACGTCAGGCTCTGTGCTGACAGCCAGCTTAGAGCCTGGAGCCTGCTTCAGATTCTGTGTCTCCCTCTCTCTCTGACCCTCCCCTGCTCACGCTGTGTGTGTGTGTCTCTCTCTCTCTCTCTCAGAAATAAATAAAAAAAAAATTAAATTAAAAATGGAACACTAATAAATAAATAAAAACACACCATGTGTTGAGTGTTGAAGACACTGTCTTTTTCCCATTGTAATTTCATTCCTCCTTTGTCAAAGATCAACTGGCCATCTAATTGTGGGTTTACTTCTGGGTCTCCTGTTCTGTTCCATGGATCTGTGTGTCTACTTTTATGCCAGGACCACACTATTTTTAAGGCTACTGCTTTGTAATATCTTCATTTTATGAAGAAGCAGATTCTAGAGACTTATGCCCAGGAGGAGTTAAACCTATAACACGTAAGAACTACTACTACCAGACTGCAGAGGGCTTCCTCACCATTTCATGAGGAAAAACAGCTCTGCAATATCTAAGCAATCCCCTTTCCCCTCTTTTCCCTCAATACCTCCTTCTGTGCTTGAAATAATGCCCCACCCAGACTTTTTGACTTGAATTTGATAGAATATTTGATGGGAAGGAGAAATAAGTTGTTAAAAATCATTTGATAACATTTATACACATAAGCCTGTGCTTCTTCATGCTAAGATTCTGTTGTCACATGATGTCACAAATGGTAATGATGTCATAAAGCCCTACAGCGGGCTGAGCCACATCATATACAGTAGTTTCCTTGGGAGAAGGAGCATTTCAACAAATCCCTGGACATGAATCTTTGCGTTTATGTCCTCCTTTTGTTCGTTTGGGCAAACAGTGGTTTAGATACGAACCGAAGCGATGGATCTCCTACTACAGGTATGTGCCTAGCCTTAACCTTGAGAAATTATGATCTATCCTATCATATACACTTGAGCACTTAACCAGACGGGCAGGCTGTGTTTCAGAAAGCTGCTGTTGGTTGGGTGTTACTAGGAAACTACCTGAGAGTCTTAGTCCTGTGTGACAAACCCAAGGAACATAGAAGCATAAAGAGTACAGACATATTGACTCCCTTCACTCCCCTTGCCCACCCAGTCCACCAGCCTCTGCCCTCAATCTGCCCTCAGTGTGGCATGGTGCTTCACACAGAGTAGGCTTCAACATGAGTTTTTTTCTGGCCCCATCCCCCTCGCCACCATACACATTCACACACACACATTCACACCCAAGTACATTCACATGCGCAAGACATACACACACTCAGAAACCTAGGTGATGGGGTGGGCAAGGCACGATGCAGGGATAACCCATGTAACTGTACTGAGGAGCCAGAAATGACTCCCAGATTTGCCTTCTAGACGGTGGCTGGGGCAGTGACACAGGGAGGAAGCTAACAGGGGAACGCTTCCCAGGCTTTAAAAGAATCACTGCTGGAAAGAGTGGATTTTGACCTTGAGTGGCAAACGGCTATCAAATGCAAAAAACCTGGGTGATCTAACACATTTTCTGGTGATATCATCTCTTTGACAGGAGCTAAACACGTCGAATCAATGGACACCAAACAGGAGAGCTTGTGGAAACGTCTACTGGTTATCATAATTGTCATTGTGATTATAGTTTTCGTATTTGCCTGCTTTTGTTTCATCTATTACAACTGTTGGGCTCATGAAACACCCAAGGCAGGAACGTAAGTTTCACACCCTTAAATTAAGAATGCAACATGTGTGTAGACGTAGAGTGGAGGTTTCATTGTTGTTGTGGTTACTTCGTGTGAACCCTAGACTTCTACATCTTGTACGTGGCTCCCTTCACTTCAGCTCTGAAATATTCTCAGGTACATTACCAATGTGAGCCTAGTCTAAAGCTATCTCCTATTGAGGGTTCAGCTCAGCCCCAGTCTATTAATTTCATTATAAATCGAGTCTAGGAAAAGAGGGCTTGACTATCTGACTAAAACCCTGAGAATAAAGAAGCAGAGGGAGAGGGAGTTGGGTCTTTCCATTCCCAAAACAATACAACGTCTTGGATAATCTACCATGTTAAGACCTAATGGCATGAAACATTATTCACCATTGGTGTCTCATTATCTCAGTCCCTGCCTTTCATATAGGAGGATCGGGCTGGCCCCGATATAGTAGTTCCCTAAATTTTCCCAGTACAAGGACTGATGACTACAATATACCCGTGCTCCATCCCTTCAGTGTTCCAGGGATATTGTGACTATAAATCAATCGGCATGGATAGACAATGCGATGGTGTAAACATGATAGAAAAGGGTGACTCTGGGTAAAGAGTTTAGTTTTATCTTCTGACACGTCGTGACAGCTGTGCAGAAGTTGCTTATCAACTCGTGACCTTTTGGTAAAGTTTAATTCTTAGACAAAGTGAAATTCTCTCTGTCCTTCTCAACAGTAGACTTGAAACCACTCTGTGTCTTTTTGTATGCAGGCTGTGTGGTTATCTAATGTGGCTGAAAAAGTAAAATACTCTTACAAAAATAAAAAGTGTTCAGCATGAGTTCATATCTGTAACCTGAGTCATGGCTTCCCCGCACTCTAATTCTTACTGCGCCCAATTTTCCTGCTAGAAGCAAGAAAAAAAAAGAAAAAGACCAAAGTCTAAATTGACATAGTACCTGTATCTTCTGGTGATAGCAATAGTACTTCTGTTTCAAATTGTCAAATTTTAAATTTTCTATGTTTTCAGGAGAAAGAAAGAAGATGCGCCAGCCCTGGCAGCTAGACCACCATCCAAAATGTCATTCAGCGACTCCAAGACCCCTAGTCCGTGCAGTCTAGAAAAAGAATCCCTGCTATCTAGTATAGACAAGGTATCTAGTGTCTCAAGTCTAGAAAAGTCCTCCATACCCTCCAGTGCAGAAAGATTAATCAGGCCCTCGAGTCCACAACACCAAAGTCTGTCACCTGGTATACCAAAGGTAAACAAGCCATCAAGTCGAGGAAAGAAAAGGCCATCATGCTCAGACAAAAAATTCCAGTCATCTCACCTGGAAAACTCCTATAGATCACGCCACCTAGGAAAGCACTATCAGCCAGCTCGTGCCCATAAGCCAGTTGATCAGGCAGCCTCATCCGATCCAAAGAAGGCAGTGAGCCCTCTGTGGCCAGCAGGTGTGCAATATGTAGTCACGCCCATCCCGTCACTTTGTCTACCCCACCCGCAAAATCACATCTCCTCACCCAAGCCATCCACTGTGCAGACGCTAACCAAATCCCCCAGACATCAGAAACTCAAAAGGTCGGTTTGTGGGCGTAGGGCAGACATGTTATTTAGGCCTGAATTAATCAAGGCTTGCCAATGCTATAATGAAAGATGCCTTGTGTGTCAAAGTTCGGAGCCTTTGGTCAATAATGTTTTTGAGGCAAAGAACAGAAATGCTGAAAACCCACTTTATACAGGTGAAGTGAAGCATTTTCCCCAGTCCTTTCATAAGGCAGATTACAGAGACAATGTGAGCAGCAGTGATATTATGATATATGACAGTGATGACAGTGATAGGGAGGTCACCATTCTTTTCAACATGACAGGCGACGAGATCATCCCTGAAGGCATCCAAGATAATTAAGGACTCAATACACACAAGAACCACCTGTGAAGAAGCAAACTTACACCAACTATATGCTCACTGTCTTTTAAAACACTGATAGTGGGAAATCTACTTGCAATCATTATTGAGATTACTCCTAGCCATCTTGGAAGCAACTTATTTAACACACAATAAATAAATGCATGATGTATCACATGATTGTACTGTAGTTATTATTGTAATTTAGGGGCATAAGGCTATTTTGACGTATCTGATGGAGACCTGGTCACTTGAGTGGGAACCAGGTGCATACGTGCACCGCAAATCTAAAAAGGGATGGCAAACTACATGGAGGGACCTGGAAGGTATTATGCTGAGTGAAGGCAGTCAGAGAAAGACAAATATCATATGACGTCACTCATATGAGGACTTTAAGATACAAAACAGATGAACATAACGGAAGGGAAGCTAAAAGAATATAAAAACGGAGGGAGACAAAACAAAAGAGACTCTTAAATATAGAGAACGGAGGGTTACTGGAGGGGTTGTGTGGGGGGGGGATGGGCTAAATGGGTGGGGGGCATTAAGGAATCTACTCCTGAAATCACTGTTGTGC
>NW_027528635.1:1515253-1518798 GCF_008692635.1 Crocuta crocuta | reverse complement strand
GCTTGGCTGTAAATTAAATAAACCAGTAAAGTATAAAGGTAGCTTATTTGGGTGCAGTGAAGGCAGATACAATGACGGTTCATCTGGCCATTCCAGGCTAAAAGTCGGGGAAGAGTATGATCTGCCCTTTCCCTTTCAGGTGCAGGACCACTTTTGTCCTGAAAGATCTGAACTTCGGTAGCAGTTATTTCTGTATTCTATGATTTGAGCTGACCAAAGTTACATTTCACACATTCAGAATGAAAAAAACAGCATCTGTCTTGAACCAATAAGGAGAAAGATTCTTCCCTGTCAGGCCTGAGGTGCATCACTGGTGACGAGCACAGGGTGACACGTACCGGAGTTCACAGCACTTAAAAACATCAGCTAAGAGTCTCTTGCATCTTACATATTCCAGATACAAATAGTCCCATCTATGGCCTAGTGATCAGTACTTAAAAATTCATCTGTTAAATTAGCAATACGAAGTGCAAATGCTTCTTTCAACTAGGCTGAAAGCGCCTGATGTATGATGTTGGTTAAGAGGGATATCAACTTAAGAAGTCTGGCCACATCCGAAGTCCTCCACTGCATGAAAATCTTTGAGCCACAACATATCAGAGCCTAATTATGAAAACTGACTTTTCAATTTGCTTCTCACTATAATTATCCAACTATTGTACACTATTTGCTTGGAGTAATTTTCTTCTCTGTACAATGGTCTTTTTCTTATCACCATAAAGAGGCGGTGCAATAGCTGCACGGAGTCAGGGAATTGTGACCACTTGAAGGGTCTGTGACTTTTTAATATTCACTTCAGTAGAGAGATTTCTTGGTGAGGAGAAGAGAGAGGGTGTGAGAGATAATAGGCTCACAAAAGGTTTCTAAATAACTTATTCGTAGAAATTATTATGTATAATGAGATACACCCCTCCAAGTCAATTCACTCAATACAGATGTTGATAACAAAAAGCCCACAATCAAAAAAATGTAGGGCTAAAAGGAGCTAGTGCCATTACCCCAACCAAGCTCCCACTTGAAGCACTATCCATGAGCAACAAATCCCTACGACAGCCCTGCATGGGAGATACGATTATCCTCATTTTATACATGATAGAGCTGGATGTCAAAGAGGTTAAATAATTTATTCAAAATTTTACTGCGAAATTGCAGATTTGGACTTCAAATCTAAGTCTGTGTGATCCAGACACCCGTGTTCTTTCCATGACATCTGAGTGCTGGCCAACTCTCCATCCACTTCCTCTATGCACTGGTCCGGGCCTCAGGATGAAATGAAACATCTGGTCAAATGCCCTATTGAAATAGCATCTCCCTATTTTAAAAACTCATGTTATCGAAAAGGAAGTATAGCTAGTTTGGATGCATTGTTCTTGGCTCAGACTGATTTTTAGTGATCACCACTTCTCCAAGTGCTTTATAAATACAATAATAACATGTAATTATAATTATATAAAAGTATAGGGGCGCCTGAATGGCTCAGTCGGTTGAGCGTCCGACTTCAGCTCAGGTCATGATCTTGTGGTTCACGAGTGTGAGCCCTGCGTCGGGCTCTGTGCTGACAGTTCGAAGCCTGGAGCCTGCTTCGGATTCCGTGTCTCCCTCTCTCTCTGCTCCTCCCCTGCTGGTGCTCTGTCTGTCTCAAAAATAAATAAACATTAAAAAAAAGTATATAGTACTGTTTTGAGCATTTTATATTAATTCATTTAATCTTGTCAACACCCTGAGGTATGTATTACTGTTATTATCATTTTTTAATGAAATGTTTATTTTTAAGATGGAGAGAACAGAGAGAGGACATGAGCCAGAGGAGAGAAGAAGAGAGAGAGGGAGAGAGAGAGAGAAAGAAAGAGAGAGAGAATCCCAAGCAGGCTCCATGCTGTCAGCACAGAGCCTGATGCGGGGTTTGAATCCATCAGTCATGAGATCATGACCTGAGTTGAAACTAAGAGTCAGACACTTAACCAACTGAGCCCCCCAAGTGCCCCTATGATTTCCATTTTAGAGATGAGGAAACTGAGGCACTGAGAGGATAAGCAACATGCTGAGGGTTGCACAGCCAGTGTATAGCAGAGCAGGGATGCGAACCCAGACAGTAGACAGAATCCTGCTCTGACCTGCTATGTGAGATGGGTACGCTTTGACGATGTGTTGAATAATTCATTGTGAAATCTTGCCACAGATTGCTTTCACGCTTATTGATCTTTGTTTTTCCAGAGTCCATCATTTTCCCCTTGTTAATAAANCTTCTCAAGGGTAATATTGGTTATTTATTTTGACCTCTATAATTTGTCTGTATATCGAGTCTTTAACTCCTTTAAAGAGTCTAAATACTCAAAATCCTTATGGGTCCTTCCATCCTCGCCTTTTCNTCCCCTTTTTCCCATGTTGTTTCACTCTACCCAGTTTTAAGATTATTCTCTTTAATGTAAAAGCAACTGAGGAGTTGGGCAGTTCTGTCCTTTCCCCCATCTCCATATGCCTTTATCACATGTAAGGAACCACTCCCCTGCTGTCTGTCTGGGTTTGATCAGGGTTTTATAGTTTTGCAGAAATAAAAGCATGGGTTTTTATGGGATTCATGTAGTATTACAGTCAAGGATCCAGAACTGTCTGAATCTTACTCTACCAGGTGCATTCCTGCCTCTGGGGAAACACACACACACACACACACACACACACACANACACACACACACACACACACACACACACACACACACACACACAATGATAGCAAACGAACAAGGCACTGGCTCATCATCAGCTTTCTAAGCACTTGACTCTCCTGTATAAGACACCTTAGCAGGTTTTTAAAAGAAATTTATAGTATACTTATCCTAAGATCTAGTAATTTCTTTTTAAACAAATGTTTTGAGTACAGTTGACACACAACGTTACGTTAGTTTCAGGCGTACCACAAAGTGACTCAACATCTCAGTACACCATGCTGCGCTCACCACAAGTGTAGCTACCATCGGTCAGCGCACAGTGAGCTTCGCACAGCTGTACTGGCGTGGACAGCCTCGCCGAAACATCCGTGTAGCCCCTGGAAGGTCAAATTCAAATCTGTACTCTTGGGGCGCCTGGGTGGCTTAGTCGGTTAAGCATCCGACTTTCGCTTAGGTCATGATCTCGCGGTTCGTGGGTTCCGGCCCCGCGTCGGGCTCTGTGCTGACTGCCAGCTCGGAGCCTGGAGGCTGTTTCAGTCTGTGACTCCTTCTCTCTCTGACCCTCCCCTGCTCACGCTGCCTCTCTCTCTCTCTCCTAGAAATAAATAAAAACATCAAATCTGTACTCTTGTCTCTTTCTGCCTGCCACACCGGACGAGAGGCAGAAGTGATGTTGATTTACCCTATCATGACCATGTTTCCTGCAGGGGTGCCTGGGTGGCTCAGTCGGTTAAGTGTCCCACTTCAGCTCAGGTCATATGGGTTTGAGCCCTGCATCGGTTCTGTGCTGACCATGCATAGCCTGCTTGGGATTCTCTCTCTCCCTCTCAAAATAAGTAAATAAACTAAAAAAAAAAAAAAAAAAAAAAAGTTTCCT
>NW_027528635.1:1504088-1515118 GCF_008692635.1 Crocuta crocuta | reverse complement strand
TCCTGCATCATGACTGTACTAGTACACAAGGAAGGAAACGAGAATGCAGTTGTGAATGGAGCAAAATGTTTGTCCCTTATAGAAGGACTGCCTGCATGAGCTAGTTTAACCATTTCCTCAGCGGTCTCCAGGACTCTTAATTCGCCATGCAGATACCAGGAGCATGCCACACTTTGTAACTCCTCCTCCCTAGAAACTTCCAGGGCCTTCTATCCAGTCAACAGTTTTGTGGATATGAGCGAGCATAGTTGTAGCAGCAGCGGTGACAGGAAGCAGTAACAACAGCCCCCTGACTTCTGGACTGCAGTTATGATGGTATAACCTTGAACTCAATATCCCTGGGGCAGACCCACAGCTTCGGTTTTTTTCAGAATCTAAATATAATTGTGTAAGTATGTACTTCCCTGTATGAAATGTATTCCTGCTTGAAATATCTAGAATGGTTTCTGTTCTCCATACACATGTACACACACATTAAAAGAAATAATAAACTAAGGGGGTGCTGGGGGGGCTCAGTCAGTTAAGCATCCAACTCTTGATCTCACGGTTCATGAACTCACAGTTTGTGACTTTAAGCCCCATGTCAGGCTCTGCACTGACAGCAAGGAGCCTGCTTGGGATTTTATCTCTCTCTCTCTCTCTCTGTCTGTCTCAATAAATAAATAAACCTGGGGCACATGGGCAGCTCAGTCAGTTAAGCTTCTGACTCTTGGTTCCAGCTCAGGTCATGATCTCATGGTTCGTGAGTTTGAGCCCACTAGTGCTCTCTCTCTCTTAAAATAAAAAAAATTTTTTTTAATTAAAAAAAAAACTTTTAAAAATAAATAAATAAATAAACTTAAAAGAANCTCTGTATTTTGTTCTATCACCTTTTTAAAAAATAAAGTGTACTTAATTTTTTAAAATTTATTTATTTATTTTGAGTGGGAGAGAGAGAAAGAGAGCAGGGGAGGGCAGAGAGAGAGGGAGACAGAGGATCTCAAGCAGGCTCCATGCTGTCAGCACAGAGCCCGACTCCAGGTTAGAACTCACGAACCACGAGACCATGACCTGAGCCGAAGTCAAGAGCCAGACACTGAACCGACTGAAGCACCCAGATCCCTTGTTCTCTCCCCTTTAACCATAGCTCTTGGTGCCCCGTTGTGTAAAAGTGTGATAGTACTGCCCTCCACCCTTCCCTCCGCCATTCCTCCTCTTCCTTGTGGCCTCATTTCTGCCAGCTACCATCCCTGGGCTGTGGAGCCAATGGGCGACCTCTACAGAGAACAACACTCCTACCATTTGTTTAAAAACACACTGGGGATTTCCTGTTACTGTGTCACTCACCCTTCTGCATGGGTAGGGGAGTCAACACTAACAATGGTTCCGTGTTATCCCGTCAACACTTTCAAATAACCCCCATTTTCAGCACCACTAATAAACCCTGTTACTTGGACCTGTCAACTCCAAGACCAGGCCTAGAAAATCAATTGGCAGTCACTGCCATCGTCCCCTGCGCTGTTTCTTCTTTATATTCAACTTCATTTGTCGATATTTTCTATTTGCGATCTTCTAGAAATCTGTTGAAATGCCTTAATCACTACAGGTCCCCTTCCCTATGCATTTGTGTGTCAGTTATCCATTCGCTCAGTGACACCGCGTAACGACAAAACACGAAATCTCACCGGCATATGCCTATACACGCTTATTTTGCTGGTTTGTCTCTGGTGTTCAGCTGACGTGCACTGGACGTGGCTGCTCTTAGCTGGGCTCTCTCACGCATGGGTAGTGAGCCCTAGGTGTTCTGGCTGCTAATCTTGGCTAGGCTCCCTCAGATTTCCAGGGTAGACCGCTTGTCGGTTGGGGCAATTCTGGTCCGCTTCACGAATCTCTCCCATCTCTCCAGGAGGCCAGCCCAGATACCTTCTCATGGCAAAGTCAGGGGTACAAGAGAAGCGAACTCAAATCTGCAAGCCCGTTTCAAGCCTCTGCGCACATCACATTTGCTAACATTGCATTTGCAGAAAGAAATCTCTCTCTCGATGTTCCCAGAGACTGAGCAAGAGGGCAAGGCAAAGCTGCATGGCAAGGGGCTGTAAAGGGGGCAGCACTAAGGCCGTGAATGAAATGTCACATTTTCTCTCTGCATTCTTTAACTCATATTGATAGTGTCCCGAAGGGAAGGAAGGTGGGTGTGAATGCTTGGTGCACCAGATTGAACTGGAAGCCTGAATCTGGAATGACTTCTCATCTCTCTCCATCTCCTAGCTGTCTTTCAAAGCCCAGATCTGACCCCATCGCTTTGCGGACGCCTTCTGTAAATGACATCAGTTGTTTTTGCCTATTTTTCAGCCCCCCACCCCCATTATTTTAAAAATAGTACTTCAGGTTCACTGTGGAGAACTGACATCTCATGTCCGTTTTTAGGGTTTCCTATGAGACAGAACCCATTATTCCATTCAAGGCTCAACGGCAGCTTCCATACCCTGGTGGTAGTGACATGTGTTTTGGATATAGACATGTGGATCAAACTGGTCCGGGTCAAAGATAACACCGAGATTTAGGCTGAAATTACGGGAAGGAGGCTGATACATTTCACTGCTATTGCCAAGCCGTTGGGATACAATGCTAAAGCCTCTGGTGACCATGTTTCTCACCACACTGGTGGGGCCGACAGTGAGTAAAAGCAACACTAAGAAAAACAGATTTGGGTGATAGAAACAGAGAGATCCCTGAAGACATGATCTGAACATGTAGCTCTAGACCTAGCTGATATTTTTTTTTTTCATTTATTTTAGCACTTTTAAAAATTCCTGGACCTTTCAGTTACTTGAACCAATGAGTTTCATTTTAGCTCAGACCCATTACTTGTAACCAAACAGATTCTAACACAATTCTCTGCAAACCTAAGCCCCCTGTTCCTACTTTACTATAACTATTAAGTGCATCTTTCTTTTTTTTTTAGTTTCTTTTTTCAGTTTATGTATTTTGAGAGAGAGAGCGAAAGAGAACACGAGGGGGAAAGGATAGACAGACAGACAGACACACACACACACACACACACACACACACACACAGAGACAGAGAGAGAGTCTCAAGCAGGCTCCACTTTGTCAGCCTGGAGCCTGACGCCAGGCTTGAACTCACGAACCATAAGAACGTGACCTGAGCTGAAGTCGGACACTTAAGTGACTGAGCCACCCAGGCACCCCTAAGTGCATATTTCTTGACTTTATCCCCTTCCCTCCATTCTCTACTTTGGAGATTCTAGGTGGAGGCACACCTCGAATGGAGTAGTACAGAATCACCAGACGAAAGAACTTTCTTTAACTACTTCTTCCTGCTCTGAAGATTCAGGTATGCCCTCCAGTTGGCAGTTGTACAGTGAAGTTCTACTGATGTGAGTTTGCTGGGTGCTTCAGGTGTTTTGTGATGTAGGTAGGTAGAAAGTTTAAAGGGCACTAATGATGATCTTTTTTCACAGTCGGTGTCATAGTGTGCTCCTTGTAAGTTAATATTTATGTCTGTGCTTGATAACTATCTGTCCTTCGTGCTTGGCTGTAAGCTTTATGACAATAATGCTTAGGACAATGCTTGTCCATCGATTTATCTTCAGGTCGAAAGACAGTGTCTGGTACGTGTTAGGGACTCGGGAGACGGTTGTTAGGAATAAATGTTGAAAATAGATTCCGTGTGTGCTCGCTTCGGCAGCACATATACTAAAACTGGAACGATACAGAGAAGATTAGCATGGCCCCTGCGCAAGGATGACACGCAAATTCGTGAAGCGTTCCATATTTTTGAAATCTGGCCATGTGTAGCAACATGGATGGACCTTGAGAGTGTTATGCTGAGCGAAATAAGTCAGGCAGAGAAGGACAAATATCATATGTTTGCACGTATAGGACGATTAGGAGGAACTTGAAGGCGGACCATGGGGGAGAAGAAGGGGGGAAATGGTGGGGGAAAGGGAGAGAGGCAAACCANACAACAGTGAATCCAGTGTTTGCTAAAATAAAATGAAAATAAAGACAATCGGCTCCAAGCCGTGAGTTGACTGTTTCACACTCTACATCATCACCACATCTCCTCTTCACCCTCATTTTCTACAAAGACCTTTCTATTCATACTTAGCACTTCCACGGATTGAGAAATTCTTGAAGTTAGCCTTCCTGGAGAGTTTCCTTGTTTGTCCTTCGTTGTGTGCTTCTCCTTGTATTTTTTTAGTAAGTCGCGTTTAAATTAGAGACCTTGCCGTGAAGCTTCATTTGTTGTCCAATGCCTTCTCTTTTGATGTGACAATGGTTGTAATTTGGATAGCCCAAACTGCATTTTTCCAGCTTCCTTCCCTTATTATAGCTGTATATATTCCTTTTTAGTGTTTTAGGTCATTGAATTATAACACCTTTTTTAAAAATAACCTTTATGATCTGAAAGTCAAGGGTAAACACTATCTCCACCCTGTCTGCACACCACCTGCACACATCTTTAGGAAACAAGAGGGAGGGAACCCCAAGCTACTAATGTCAGGATTAAGCCATTTTGTCCTTGGTTTCTTTGTATCCTTTATGTAAGAGGAAGCCCCGAATTCCTATGTGCTCCAGAGAAGACTGCATCTCCTCTAAGCTTCCGGATTTCCATTGAAAGGACTTACATAAAAAAGTAACTTCCTCCTGTAGGCTCCTAGTAAGACACTCATCCCTCCCCTACTCTCAGCATTCTGCCCTTAGACAACCCAGGACGAATCTTACTATACTCTTCATTTATTTATGTCAGTTCTGATACTTAGGCAGATCTCCGAGGACATTCTCCATTCCCGGGATTCTAAGCTTTATATTTCTCAGTAAATCGCCAATTCTGACCCCAGTACTTCCCCCTCTGAATTCCTGAAGACATACTACTGTGCCTCCTGGATCTCAAGGTGTATCATCTGTGCCTCCCGGATCTCACAGTATATAATCAGCTGGGCCTCCTGGATCTCACGGTATATCATCAGCAAAAATCCCCCATGTCTTTAACCTCTTCTCTGTAAGTCTCCTTATGCTGCTTGCTCTGCAGAAACCTATTGACAGCATGGCCCCTACAGCCTTCCTTCTGCTGACTGTGTTCTCTCTCACACGTCTTATATCCTTAAGTCAGAAAGTGAGTTCTTTGCCATTTGCAGATCATTATTACTTTTGCTCACTCCAAACCCCTGACCTTTTAATCTCAACTCATCAGGCTATACCACCTCTGCCCTTCCTGTAACAGACACCTGCTATATTCGAGGTCACTTTCCTCTATTCTTAGAAGAGTTTTGGTTTTGGCTCTTGGATGTTTTCTCCAACACTTCTTCTGTCACAAGTTTTGGTGATTTCAATATCCACATAGATGATAATCCTAATAAACTGTATATAATTTCTTGACCTTCCCTCCTCATCTAGTCAACCCAGTTTTAGCCATTTATCTCCATGGCTGCGTGCTGGATATTGTCATTATCAATCAATACGACTCCTCCATAATACCAGTTTCAGCATTGCTGCTCTCCCACCATGACTTTCCAACTGTCAAGACTACTCTCCCTGTTTTAGCTCCCTGACTTCAGTGATCCTTTGCCTCACCAGTATCTCCATTCCATTGATACTAACACCTTTTCACTGCCTCCATCCCTTTGATGTCTTGACTTCCTTCCTTACCCACCTTTCAATCCCATGGCCCATAACTATGATCACTTTCTTACATAGCCCTGCAACTTTTTTTCAGCCTTCTCTTCCTTCATTGTATTCTCGTGGCAAATTCACAAGCCTGGTGAGCCAGATCACCACCTAAACATTTACAGCCCAATGTGGCTGTGAGAAACCATACAACTATGCTGATTTGTGTCACTTTAAATTTGTGACTCCTCACCTCAAAGGAGTCCTTACCACTGACTTACAACCATATCACATTTTCTACTCCACTCATTTCTCCACTCCCCTCAAGAATCCCTATATACGTTCTTGTCTCTTTTTAAAATTCTAATGCCTACTCTTCGAACCTAATACTGAACTGATGACCTTTCTTACTTCTTTCCTGAGAAAATGTACTCAGAAAAGGACCTCCACAATCCCGAATCACATCTCTCCATGGATCTCTGGGCACACGACTTTGCTTTCCTTTTATTAATAGGGGTGAAACATCTGTGCTCATTTTTAAGCCAACCCCTCCATTTGTGCTTTAGATCTTATCATCTCTCACCTAAGTAAGGTGACTGTTCCAGTAAATCCCTCCCTTGCCCTGCATTATCAATTTTCCCTACTTATCAGATTTCCCCATTAGAACACAAACAAGCTGTTACTTTTCACATCTTAGATAAATATCCTTTCTCCACTCTTCTTCTCCCTCCAGATATCCCCACATTTTTCTGGTCCTGTCACTATCTCTAATTCCTCTTTCCTCTTCTTCTTCTTAATAGAATTTATTGTCAAGTTAGCTAACATACAGCATATACAGTGCGCTCTTGGCTTCAGGAGTAGATTCCCATGATTCATCGCATACATACAACACCCAGTGCTCATCCCAACAAGTGCCCTCCTCCATGCCCATCACTGATTTTTCCCTCTCTCCTGCCCCCTTAGTTTGCTCTCTGTGTTTAAGAGTCTCTTATGGTTTGCCTCCCTCTCTATTCGAAACTATTTTTTCCAATTCCCTTCCCCCATGGTCTTCTGTTAAGTTTCTCAAGATCCAGAAATGAGTGAAAACATATATCTGTCCTTCTCTGACTGAATTATTTCACTCAGCATAATACCTTCCAGTTCCATCCACGTTGCTGCAAATGGCCAGATTTCATTCTTTCTCACTGCCAAGTAGTATTGCATTGTATAGATAAACCGCATCTTCTTTATCCATTCATCAGTTGATGGACACTTGGGCTCTTTCTATAATTTGGCTAGTGTTCAAAGTGCTGCTATAAACATTGGGGTGCATGTGCCCCTATGAATCAGCACTCTTATACTATTTGGATAAATTCCTAGTAGTGCTATTGTCTAAGTACTCCTTCTTAATCTCTACTTTCTTTCATCCTCATGTTCCTGTTCTCTTAATGTTTTAGCCTCCCAAGGCTCAAGTCTTGAAATATCTTTAAGTACTTTAACTTCCTTGAAGATTTCATAAAATTTCATGGCCATAATTAAACTCTGTACACTGGAAAAATCCAAATGTATGTTGAAAACCCTTTGGTTGATATTTCAGTGGTATCCAATACTCAGTTTAAAATTTTTTTTATATTTATTTAATTTTGAGAGAGAGTGACAGAGCAGGAGTGGGCAAGGAGCAGAGAAGCAGGCTCCAGGCTCTGAGCTGTTAGCACAGAGCCCAATGCGGGGTTCGAACCCACGAAATGCAAGATCATGACCTCAGCCAAAGTCAACTGCTTAACCAACTGAGCCACCCAGGTGCCCCACTCAGTTTTTTAACGATTCATTTTGGGAGCATGCGGGTGGCTCAGTTAGTTAAGTGTCCAACATTTGGTTTTGGCTCAGGTCATAATCTCGTGGTTTGTGGGTTTGATTTCCAAGTTGGGCTCTGTGCTGACAGCGCAGAGCCTGCTTGGGATTCTCTGTCTCCCTCTATGTGTGCCCCTCCAACCTCCCTGCTCACACGTGCTCTCTGTCTCTCTCTCAAAATAAATATTTAAAAAAAAAAACTATTTTTTCTTGACTTTCACGTACTAACATTCTCAATGTTACTCCTACCCCTTTAGACACTTTCGTGTCTCATTTGAAGGTTCATCCTTCATCTGATCATTAATTGGGGAAGATTCCAAGTCTGAGGCTAAGGCCCTTTCTCTTCATTTATCTAATTACTCTTTCTAGGAAAGTCATACATAGGCATGGTCTCACTTACTACCTGTTTACAGACTACTTAAAAATGTATGTATCCATCTGGCTTCTCCTCTGAACTCCATATTTGAAAATTCAAATAAAGTTTATTTCTATTTATTTATTTGGAGAGAGAGAGAGCATGCAAGCAAGGGAGGGGCAGAGGGAGGGGGAGAGATCCTAAGCAAGCTCTGATCAGTTAGTGCAGAGCCCAATGCATCTCATATCTACACTACTAAAAAGGAGAAAAGTTGTATATTTACCAAATACCATTCACATAAAAGATTCCAAATAGGTTCAAAGAGAGTATCTAAAAATATACATATAATAGATGAATATATAGATTTATTTTTATTATGTTATAGGAAGGGATTTCTGAAGCAAGACATGATCACCTCAAAAATAATAAAGATACTGACAGATTTGATAAGGTAGCCTATAAATCTTGGTTTGGAAAAAATCTGTAAGCTATGATGAAAGAAAAATAAATAAAAGAATCTATTTGAAACATCTATAACAACGGATTGAAAACCACAGTATATAAAGATCATCTATAAAGTAATAAGGAAACAAGTTGCACATTATGAACAAAAATTAACAGAATATATAAAAATGCCTAGCAATCATTTGGAGGGTGGCTGAATACTAACAGTATTAAAATGGCTATAGATGTCATGTCTTCACATTCAGATTTGCCAAAGTAAGATAGATTTATAATATACACTGGTGGTAAGAGTGTAGGAAAAAAATGAACCCACATATACTTTTGATACCAATGTAAATTTGCATAGATTTTAGAGGATAACTTGGCAGTTTTCATACATATTTTCACTATACATAGTAATTTTACTCTTAAATAGCTATACTTTAAAAATACTCACAAAATTGGGGTGCCTGGGTGGCTCAGTTGCTTGAGCGACCGACTCTTGATATCAGCTCAAGGTCATGATCTCATGGTTCATGAGGTGGAGCCCCATGCGGGCCTCTGTGCTGATGGTGTGGAGCATGCTTAGGATTCTCTCTCTCTCTCTCTCTCTCTCTCTCTCTGCCCCTAATCCCGCTCACGCATGTGTGTGTATATGTCTGCATGCTCTCTCTCTCACAAAATATATAAACATAAAAAAAATTCATAAAATTATGCAAGATTATATCTACAAGGATCATTGATTTTGATAATAAAAATTAAAAACAGTCCAACTTCCAACCAGAAGGAAAATCATTAAGTAAAACATTAATCCACATAATAAGGACTATGAGTAAGAATTTGGTAATTCTACCTAGAAAGGTGTCCATAATGTACTAAGATTTTTAAAAGAGAGAGAGAGAAAGAAAAGAGAAGAAAATAAAAGAAAAAGAGAAAAAAGAATGCATAGAAGGCTGTGCCGAAGTAGACCTTGCCATTAACAATAGTAACTTCCAATCATGAATTTTCAGTAGAATGAGATGAGATGGAACGGGGGTGGAGGTTCTCATTTTACATTATACCCTTTTGGATTTTCTCTCAACGATATGTAATCACTTTGGTAATTTGTAAAAATAATAAATGTGAATGAGTAGAAGAGCAGTAGTAAGTTGATAAGTTCGTTGCATGTGTTTACACGCTGTCTAAGGCCATACGTTTTCTAGCAAGTTTCCCAAATGATTTGACCTCATGAACTGAGAATAACATGTCAGAGTAAAAATACTGAATCTAAAAGTTTTGAGCACAGATATAAAAATCTGGGCCCTTCATTCAGTAAGACCTATGTCCAACATTGTTTACAATTTCACCGGTATAGTGCATATTGCCTAGACTGTGAGTTGGTGACTTCAAGGTATAAGGGTTAACGAGCAAAGTCAAATAATAGGATAATGTCGTAAATTCAATCCTATAAATTCACAGGTTGGGAGGTGGGAATGGAACTACTCAAAATTCTCAGATAGTCCCCGAAATGCTCAGAGTAATTTGTATTAAGTCAAGGTGTTTTTCTTTAGCTTGCTGGATAATTTTTACCCTGATGACTAAGCTCAAAGAAATCTATTATACATCGTTATCATCAACTGGCCTTTTAATATTTCTTTGGTGTGGAAGAAATTATATAATTTAATAGATTTGACTTTTAGCAGCTGAAAACATCCCAAATACAAATATTCCGCCTCTTCTGAAATTTCAGGGTTTTAAATTTTAACCTACTACAGTAATAGCTAACCACTAATCTTAGCATAGAGTCAATTAAAATACCTTCTTATCATGTCAAATCCAGAGGTTTGGAGGGATTTTTTTTTGCAGTTTCCTGTAATTCTGCTGTATTTGCTCAGAAGCCAAATGCAAATCAACATCAACTAGAATGTTATATTTATAGTTCCTAAACATAAATTACAACTTCAATTTGATTAAAACAGGAGTGCATGAAGTATTAAAATCTCCTCCCCATGGCATCTAGTGTCAATTTCTTTCTGTCCATAAAAATCACCCTGATTTTATTGTGGCATATATGAAATATTTAGTTTTCCTTATTTATCCTCTGTTGTGTCCTCTGGGTGACACCTGAAAAGTAGAAAGGGGGCAGGGGTGCAGACCTCTTGCTATAATCTAAAGGTAGCTATTGGGTAAAGGGTGAAGGTCCAGCACTATTCATGCTGGGATGACAATCTCTTCTTGGACTCATCCTCAGCGGGTGGTAGGCGAAAAGCAGCTTAATGTTCTCCAACAGGTCCTCCTGACTGACACCGAGGTCCATTAGAGGCATAGACTCAAAGGTGAATAAAAGGCAAGGTACTCAGTGCTGGGCCGCCTAAAAGACGTGAATTCTGGGCACCTGCCCTAACAGCGGGCATGGAAGGAACAATGGTGATGTCTTAGAATTTTCCTAGCCTGCAGAGGAGAAAGTCCAGATTTGAGGTTGTTAGGCTGAGTTTGGTTTAAAGATACATCATTACAAAAACAACAACAACATACATCATTACAGCTTTTCAGTAACTGGCATCAGTAGTAGCGGACGATTATATATCAGATCATTGGAAGTGCCCTATTTCCTTTATGGGAGAGACATAACATTTCAAGGAGGTTAATGGGTTTTTAGCAAGATAGGATCAGAGTAATACTGTTGGTTCTTAGTATTTCCCCCAGTCTTTTTTTTTTTTTTTACAAATAGTTTATTGTCAAATTAGTTTCCACATAACACTCAGTGCTCATCCCCACAAGTGCCCTCCTCCATGCCCATCTCCCCCCTC
>NW_027528635.1:1503839-1504018 GCF_008692635.1 Crocuta crocuta | reverse complement strand
ATATCTTACATTCAAACCAATCTGGCTTTTTCCTGAATATGCCCTTAATAAGTCCTAAAATCACATCTTTGCTCATGATAAATCTACCTAGAACCCACAACCATCCTCTATCCCCATCTATACTGTTCAATAATACAATCTTTCTTCAGATCTTCTATCAAATTATTCCAACTGTGGTT
>NW_027528635.1:1499136-1503523 GCF_008692635.1 Crocuta crocuta | reverse complement strand
TACCTGGTACCTTCCTATGTGATAAAGATCCTCTTTCCTTTTTGTGCCCATATGAATCATGACTTTCTTCACATAACACACCTGATTTATGTAAAATTTTCAGGCAGACTTTTCTAACCCTAATTTAATTTAACACTAAATACTCAAGGGCAGGGAATTCTCTCTGCTCTAACTAGTGAGAATTTAAGGCAGGGTTTGGCACTAGAATGAAAGTTCAATGATAGAATAGCGTAAAGGGATGACTGAGAAATTCACACAGGTATTTTCACTGAGAAGATATATCTACCCTGTACTTCCCTATTCTTAAAAAATGCTTTGTGAGGCTTCCGAAACAATGCATAATAGCAGTGTTATTTATATTGTCCCCTATTTGTAACAGACTGATGGGGGGAAAGAATAAAGCTTAAAAAAATAAAATGGCAATGAAACTAGGAAGTAGCTACTCCCTCAAAGATAAAATCTGAAGACTCTTTGCAAATCAAACGGAATTAGAAAGACTTCCAGTTTTTTTTTCTAGAAGAAGCCTAGAAGTCATCACTCTGTTCTAACAACAACTGAAAAGCTGAACAGACTGAACAACCAAGAACTCTTCTAAGATCCGGAAGAGGAGAGAAGAAGACACAGGCCGACCGCCGCTCCTGAGACGGGAGAGTGAGACAGGAGAAAGCAGGGGGCTTGGCTTAGCAGAACTCAGAAGCACGAGCAGAAACCTTCATAGGGAACGAGTACCTGGTGCCGAAAAACCTGAACTGTAACTGACGAATTACTGGAGACTCAATATGGAAACGCTGATACTTATAGACTTCCGGGGGATCCAGTCATAAGGGGATCACCACAGTTTTGTGCTATGTGCCCCCAGGGACTTGACTAGATTCCCACAGTAAACAGCAGGGGGAAAATGATCCCCTGCCTCCAGCAGGGACAGGGGAAAGGAACCATTTTGAAATATACCTTTGGAAAGCCAGGGTACTCGGGGGCAACTGCTAAACCAGAGCCTAACCTGCTGCCATATTATCAGCAGGTATTATCCTAACTTAACTGCAGGAAGGGAAGTATCCAACTCCAGTCACTCTACCCATCCTCTAGTAACTTAGGAGGGAGAAAAAAAGAAACCCAGAGAAACAGTTGAGAAGTTCAGAGGCAAATACCCACTATGGAGGAGACTAAGGGGAAGTCACTTTCCTGCAGTAAATTGATACTGCCTTTTGGGTGCCTGGGTGGCTCAGTCGGTTAAGTGTCCAACTTTGGCTCAGGTCATGATCTCATGGCTCGTGGGTTCAAGCCCCACGTTGAGCTCTGCTCTGTGCTGACAGCTCAGAGCCTGGAGCCTGCTTTGGATTCTGGGTCTCCCTCTCTCTCTGCCCCTCCCCGGCTCTCTCTCTGTCAAAAATCAATAAACATTAAAAAATAAATTGATACTGCCTTTTTGAAGGGCAGTCAGGAAATATCCATGAACAAAGAAAATGTTCATACTCTTTAACTAAGCTATTCCAATTTTAGCAAATCTTGTATCTCTCAAATGCAAAATTATGCATTCAGGTATGTTAAATGCTAAATTGATTGTAATAGAAAAAAAGAGAAAGCCTAATGTTTAAAGAAGTATAATGCATCTATACCATGGGATATTTTGCATGTGCTGAAAAAGACTGACCTAGATCTACGTGTATGGAAATAAGAAGATCTTCAAAATGAATTATTAAGATAATAAAGTACAGTGTAGAAAACTGTGTATGGCAAGATCACATTTAAGTTTCTTTAAAAATACAAAAAAGTGTGTGTGTGTGTGTGTGTNGTATAAGTAAGAATATATTAACAGGGGACTTCAACTTCTTGCTCTGTATTCTTTCATTCTTACTCTTTATAAACTATAAACTATCTCTTAATAACTTGTCACTAGTATTTTTAAAAATATGAATTCCAAAAAGAAACAGAAGTCAGATATAGACTCAGACTCACCGAATCTGAGTCTCTAGGGGTAGAGATTGGGCATGTGTATTTTTTAAAGCTCAAGAGGGGATTCTGATGCATGGCAGAAGTGAGGCTGTAGAAAATAGTCTGGCAGTACTTCAAAAACATTCAAGAAAGAATTACCATATGATCTAGCAATTCTACCTCTGGGTATATACCCCAAAGAACTGAAGGCAGGAACTCAAACAGATATATGGACACTCATGTTCATAGCAGCACTATTCACAATAGCCATAAGGTAGAAGAAACCCAAGTGTCCATAGATGGATGAATGAAGAAACAAGATATGATGTGTATATACACTGAAATACTATTTAGCCTTAAAAAGAATGAAATTCTGACCCCTGCTACAGTGTAGATGAACCTCAAAGACATTGCACTAAGGGAAATATAATCCAGGCACAAAAGAATAAGTAATGTACGCTTCTACTTACAAGAAGTACCTAGAGTAGTTAAATTTAGAGGCAGAAAGTAGACGACTTTTCTGATGACTGCCAGGGAGAGGGAGAAATAGGAAGACATTGTTTAGAAGGTACAGAGTTTCAGTTTGGGACAATGAGGAAGTTCTGAAGATGCACAGTAGTGATGGCTGTACAGGAGTGTGAATGTACTTAATGCGACTAAGCTAAAGACACCTAAAAAGTGTTAAAATGGTGATTTTGATTTTTTTAACCAATAAAAAGTTTTCTTTATGTTTAATGTTTATTTATTTATTTTGAGAGAGAGAGAGAGAGGGAGGGAGCCCGCACAAACTGGGGGAGGGGCAGAGAGAAAGGAGAGAGAGAGGTGACAGACAGTCCCAAGGAATCTGCACTGATAGCATGGAGCATGATGTGGGGCTCGATCCCATGACTGTGAGATAGTGACCTTAGAAGAAATCAAGAGCTAGATGCTCCACTGACTGAGCCACCCAGGCTCCTCCCAAAAAAACTATTTTAAATGGAATTAGACCAACTCATAGAAGAAAAGAAGGATGAATAAATATCATTACAATCTCTAGCTGGATAGGGAACTCTCTAAAAACAAGACAGCTTTCTGAAATTTCGAATCATCAATGCATCATTTAGAATTATGAGGCCCAGAGATACAGACAGACCCTCCCCCAAAATGAGAATCTCTGGTGAGTCTCCTTTTAAAACACACAGTGGAGGGAGAGATAAAGTGAAATGAGAAACTGTACTATAATTCTTGCTTTATTTTTTGGCCTCGTGTTCTCAAATCTGTGGAAAGGTCCTGGAGATAATAGACGATGTAGGACAATGTAGACGGTGAAATCAGATTTGTAACTGTTGACCAAGGTTAACTGAGCCGAAAACAATGAACAGTAAATCTCCAGATAAAAAACAATGAGATACAGGGACAGCCACAAGGACAATCACCCAGCTTGATTTGCTGATTTCAAAGAAACAAGTAACAAACAAACAAAAAAGAGAGAGAGAGAGATCCCAGGAGAGGAGAAACATTTCTAGACAGGTTGTTGGAGAGCATATGACCAAATTAAAGATACTTGCGACCCCAAGTCACTTTCCTTACTTCTCCCCACCCACTGGGTTTGTTTAAGTAGCTAGAACCGCAAGTAGAACTGACGTGAATACAGGAAAGAATATCCAATGGAAAAAAGACAGCCTTTTTAACAGATGGTGTTGGGAGAATTGGACAGCAACATGCAGAAGAATGAAACTAGACCATTTTCTCACACCATGCACAAAAATCAACTCAAAATGGATAAAGGACCTGAACGTGAGACAGGAAACTATCAACACCCTAGAGGAGAAAGCAGGAAACAGCCTCCTTGACCTCCACCGCAGCAACTTCTTACTTGACACATCCCCAAAAGCAAGGGAATCAAGANATGAAAGACGACAAAGAATAAACAACAGGGACCCTGAGGTGGCTCAGTCGGTTGAGCGTCCGACTTCGGCTCGAGTCACGATCTTGCGCTTTGGTTTGTGAGTTCACGCCCCATCTCAGGCTCTCCGCTGTCCGTGTGGAGACTGCTTTGGATCCTCTGCCCCCCTCTCTTTCCCCTGCCCCCCCCATGCACGTGTGCACATGCGCCTCTCTCTCTCAAAATTAAGTAAACATTAAAACGTTTATAAAACTCTAAAAATTTTTTAATCTTTTTTTTTTAAACAAGAATAAACAGTAGAGGGGAGAAAATACTCCCCTCTCAAAAAGCTTGACTCCATATACCACTTNCATTTGAGCTGTTGTACATATCTTGCCTTTTCTTTATTGCAAACTCCTAAAGAAATTGTCTAGATTCACTGTCACCAAACTCTCTGCTCCTTTTCTCTCTTGAACCTGAACCAGCCAGGCTTGCCCCTACCATGCCTCAGAAACTGCACTTACCAAGGTCACCAAGGAAGTTTATGTTGCTAAATATAGTGATCACTTCTCATATTATTTGATCTATCAG
>NW_027528635.1:1493389-1499036 GCF_008692635.1 Crocuta crocuta | reverse complement strand
AATATATTTACCTAGCTGCAATTTTGCAGTCTATCTGCTCTTTCCTCATTTCCTGGACTTCTAAAGGTTGCAGTATCCCAGGCCTCGATCTTTTTACCTATTCTCTTTTATATTTATAGTCACTACTTTGGTTATCTCATCCTTAAGATGAGATATGACTCACAAATATATATATCTAGTCCAAACCTCTCTTTGGAAATTTAGCTTCCTAAATCACATTTTTTTAAGTTTATTTATTTATTTTGAGAGAGAGAGAGAGAGAGAGAGAGAGAGATTGAGATTGAGAGCAGGGGAAGGGCAGAGAGAGGGGGAGGGGCAGAAAGAGAGGGAGAGAGAAGATCCCAAGCAGGCTCCACGCTGTCAGCGCAGAGCCCGCTACGCAATTTGAAGTCTCCAACAGTGAGATCAGGGCCTGAGCTGATATAAAGAGTCAGATGCTTAACCCACTAAGCCACCCAGATGCTCCTAACACATTTTCCACTAAACATTTTCATTCATATCATTGACAGAAATACTAAACCTAACTAGTCCAAAACTGACTTACTAAACTTTCAGTTTAAATCTGCTCCTCCTCAAGTATTTTCCAACTCAGTTGATGGCAATTCCTTTCAGTTATGCAGACCGAATATCGGACATCCCTCCTTGATTCCTCTCTTTCTCACTCTAC
This sequence comes from Crocuta crocuta, assembly GCF_008692635.1. Taxonomy (NCBI): domain Eukaryota; kingdom Metazoa; phylum Chordata; class Mammalia; order Carnivora; family Hyaenidae; genus Crocuta; species Crocuta crocuta. The sequence continues at coordinate 1,498,369 of NW_027528635.1, read as the reverse complement.
ATATCATCTATAAATCCTGTTTGCTATGCTTTCAAAAGATATCCAGATATGGACCACCTCTCCCCATCAGGACCACAAACACCCTGATCTTCGCCATCACAGTCTCTTACTTGGATTACTGCAAAACTCATTTCTACTCATCCTGCCTTTACCTGGGCCTCCCATTGCTCAGTTTTCCACACAGCGGCCAGAAGGATCTTATTAAATTTAAGTTAGATTGTGACCCTTCTATCAGGACATTAATCAAAATCCTCAAAATTTTAATCTTTCTCTTTGTATTCCAAAAGTTTCTACAAGGATCCACGCACCCAACACAACCTGCTCCCTACCCTTGCTTTCTGACACCTCCCACTGCCCTCTCTCACACATTCCACTCCTTAGAGTAGCTTTGCTTTCCAAACACACCAAGTAAACTTCCACCTAGAACCCTGCCACCGGCTCTTCCCTCTGCCGAAGACTGTTCTGCCCCGTTAGCAGTGTTCCATATTCTCTCACGTTCCCCATGTCTTTATTTAAATATCAACACTTCAGGGGCATCTGCGTGGCTGAGTCAGTTAGGCGTCGGACTTTGGTTCACGTCATGATCCCACAGTTTATGAATTCCAGCCCCACGTTGGGCTCGGTGCTGGGAGCTCAGAGCCTGGAGCCTGCTTTGGATTCTGTGTCTTCTTCTCTCTCTGCTCCTCCCCTACTTGTGCTGTGTGTGTGTCTCTCTCAAAGATAAATAAACATTAGGGGCACCTGGGTGGCTCAGTCGGTTAAGCGTCTGACTTCGGCTGAGGTCATGATCTCACAGTTCGTGGGTTCTAGCCGTGCGTCAGGCTCTGTGCTGACAGCCAGTTAAGAGCCTGAAGCCTGCTTCGGATTCTGTGTCTCCCTCTCTCTCTGACCCTCCCCTGCTCGCGCTGTCTCTCTCTTTCTCAGAAATAAATAAAACATTAAAAATTTTTAAAAATATCAACACTTTTCATTAAAGAAAAAAAAGTTATGAAAAGTAAGCTAAAGGAACGCAAGAGACACATCTAAAGAGTAGTGAAATTGTCACAGGAATAATAATAATTTAAAAAGCCCAGAAACTACAAGGGGTAGAGAAGACATTAGAAACACTATTGAGGCCAGGCTTGGGAAATTATTGTGCAAACACAAAAACATGGACAAACACATATAGAATAAAGTGACAGGTGAGGAGAGAGTATGTGATAGATATGGATGACAGAGAAAAGTCAGCATTCAGGGAATTGTTCCTTGAGAGACTGAAGAAAAGAAAGGGATCAAAAGACAACATTCAAAGTTTGAATACTAGAGGAATCTCTTGAAATAAAAGAAGACAGATACTTGAATGCCAAAGTGACACACAGTGTTCCAGGGAAAAGTATGAAATAATCAATCCCACAACATATCCTGGGGAAGTCACTAAATGCTAATTCTAGAGAACCACATAGGTATCTAAGCAGGAAAAAAAAAAAAAGCAAATCACTTACCTAAGGGGGATAAGTAAGTCTAGTATTAGAAGTTTCCACAGGAACATTTAATACAAGAAGCCAATTGAGCAAAGTATACAAAATTCCTTGGAAAGAGAAGTACAACTCTATGATTGTAGAATTTGAAAACTCTCAAAGTAAAAAAGGTGTTTGAGAGATACTCTCAAATGGAAATGAAACTCTGTCAGAGGCCGCGCCGGCTCCGACAGGTCCAGGGGGTCCCTGAAGGATGGACGGTGTCGGCGAGAGAGAGACTGACAGAGCCCCGAGATCCTTTCTGATCACCAGGCAGGGATCTCTGTCCTGTCGGTTTTGGTGTCTTTATTTATAGGTCAAATGTTAACATGGCATCAGGAAATGGAATTTTTACAGTGGATAGCTCTTTGTGATAAGATGTTTTTGGAAAATGTACAGAAACAGATTTTACAGAAGTCTTGTTGCAGAACTGCCCCAATTATAGTGAGGTTGAGTAACTAAGAAAATAACAAGGTGTTCACATTTTAATAACGCTAAGATTAAGTCATAGGTTTGTAGATCCTCTTATCCATCCTCATCACAGCTGCCAGGGTAAGGGAAGGTGTTTGTGGAAAGTAGGCCTTAGGGAAGGGGCTGCTATACACCATCAGTTAGCAAAGGTGTATGTACTAACTTATCTTCTGCCCTTATCTGTTCCTTCTCTCTAAGTTAGGCTCTTTGTCTCCGGGCAAGACTTGGTTTTCCAGTTATATGCTTTATTGCACCAGAGAGCCAACCATACCTTTAAAGAGTTTAGCTTATTTCCAATACATAGAATAGCCTCTTCGAGTGCATTTACCTTTGTGTCTACTTTTATGATTTCTTGAATAGCTAGGGCATGAGAGACATTTTTGGTTAGTTGATTTACATGTTGAGCTGTATGAACATCCTGGACTAACGCAACGGTAGAAACAGAATTGTACATGTAAAGGTCAATCTTTTATGACTAGGGGTCATTAGCCTGTTCATAGCTCAAGGGAAAGTATGAAGGGAAAAAGGAGCTGCTGGAGACACGATGTCTGTTCCCATAATCAAAAGAAGAAGTTCCCACAATAAGTTCCTTCACAAGGTGCAATCATCATACCAGGGCCGGAATAAGGGGACAAGTCACTCCCAATATTGATCAACAAGGTACCCTAGGGGTCAGTGCTCAGGCAGAAATAATTGAGTGGGGGTGGATATCGGTCATCATCTGATTGGCAAGAGACCGTGCAAACTTGCTTTAACCTCACCAGGAGTTTTCTCGACTAGTGGGCTCAGAATGGCTCCCAACAAAACTCAAAGAATAGTACCTTGAACAAATCAAGCCAATTAAAAAATTAATAAAAATAAAGAGATCACTAAAAAAAGTATGGTTATGAAAGGATACTAAAGGATAAACAATAATGGAAAATATATGCCAAAACAAATGCAATGACAAGTGCTAAAAACATCAGTAATTTAAAAAATAATGTTAAAATAGCAAAAACTAAAATACTAGTGGGGGAAGAGGGAAGATAGAAATGTACCAACTATTTTTTAACTTTTATAGAAGAGTCAGTTATTTGTATAAAGCTCAATAAATACAGGAATAAGCATATTATTAAAAGCTAAAAAGTAAATACTATGATAATAAAATAAGTTAAACATGAATTATCTAAAGTACACAAAAGAATAAAATAATCAAATATCGCACAGTCAAAACAAGTATTAAAAGCAAAATACAGGTGTGAGGAGAGAAGATGGCAGATAGTAGGAGGACCAAGGGCTTGTCGCATCCTATGAACACAACTAGACAACTATCAAATTATTCTAAGTACCCCAGAAATTGACCTGAAGACAGACAGAAGAAACTCCACAACCAAAGGGAGAGNCTGTGGAGGGGAGGGAACCATGGTTGCAGACAAGGGAGAGAGACAGAGACAGAGACAGAGATAGAGAGGAGCACACAGGGGAATGTACAAAAGAATGTTTCCCCAAAGTCATTGGCTTGTAAAACAAGAGAGTCTGAATTTTGTGAATTCTTCCAACNTGGAGAGCACTGCACTGCTCTTGGAGAAAAGGCAGGCAAACAACAAAGGGGGTGGGGTTGGGGTGGGAGGGTGGAGCAGATGGAACGGAAACAGCTACCTGAAGAATGCCTGGGGCACATAGAGGGGGAGACTATATCCTCTTTTTGGAGCACTTCCCTGACTGAAACCACTCCAGGAATGAAGGAACTGGCTGGAACAATGTCCTTCCACCCCTCAGCATAAACACAGAGCCACCTGCAGAAAACAGTATAGAGCAAACAACAGCTGCCTAACTTGCTTACACCAAGCCCCACCCACCTGCACCCTGGCAGGACTCCCATTCTCAGTCAATTTTGCTTCAGTTCTAGCAAGGCAGGGTCGTTTCCCAGAAGACTAGGACAAACCCCTTTCCATACCACATCTCTCAACCAAAGAGATCTGCAGGGCCTCATTTCTGGTAGAGGTGGTGTCTGGTCTCATTTCACAAGTAGACCAGAGCATATCTAGCTAAAACTCACCACATTCAGGCCAAGGACCAAGGACTGCCCATGGCATGACTGGCCTAAAGGATAGAGTAGCCAAATCACAACACCGGAGCACACAGAGCACATAATGAAGACACTCTCTGAAGCACCAGGCTCCGGGACATTACATGACCTCTTCTTCATCAGGCATTAACTCTCAGGAACAGGAGACATAACCAGCTTTTCTAACACAGAGAAGAAGGCAGAGACTCAGACAAAATAGCAAGACAAAGGAATTTATCCCAAATGAAAGAACAAGATAAGGCCACAGCCAGAGATCTAAGTGAAATAGATATAAGTAACAAGGCTGATGGAGACTTTAAAGCAACAATCATGAGGATACTCACTGGTTTGAGGAAAGAATAAAGACATCAGTGAGACTCTTAACACAGAGATAAAAGAGTTAAAAAAGCAAAGCGGGGAAAAATAGAGGCAAATGGGGAAACAGATTCTTAACTATAGAGAATAAGCTGATGGTTACCAGAGGAGAGGTGAGTGGGGAGACGGGTCAAATAGATGATGGGGATTAAGGAGGGCACTTGTTGTGATGAGCACTGGGTGTTGTATGGAAATGTTGAATCACTATATTGTAGACCTGAAGCTAATATCACAGTGTATGTCAATGAACTGGAATTTAAATAGGAACTTTTTAAAAAGCTAAAATTATGTAGCTATTAGCATTTATTATATAACTATTTTTTTCTTTGAAATGTTCATTTATTTTTGAGGGAGAAAGCGCCAGTGGGGGAGGGCAAGAAGAGAGAGGGACAAAGGATCTGAAGTGGGCTGCACCCTGACAGCACCGATGCCAGGCTATGTGATGACAGCGAGCCCATTGCAGGGCTCGAACTCATGAACTGTGAGAAGTCAGCCACCCAGGCACCCTTCTACATAACTGTTGTATTTTGCCTCGTAGTGTGGAGAACATCAAAAAGGGCTGTGTCCCAAGTCTAAAGAAATAAATTAATA
>NW_027528635.1:1488531-1493282 GCF_008692635.1 Crocuta crocuta | reverse complement strand
TCCAATCAGATCAAAAAATAAAATTCTAACCTTGCTAAATACAAGGAAAGCAAATCAAATTCAGATAATTTAAGGGGCACCTGGGTGGTTCAGTCAGTTAAGCATCTGACTTTGACTCATAGGTTCGAGCCTACCCCACTCTCTCTCAAAAATAAAGAAACATTAAAAAATTTTAAAAAAATAAGGGAGGGTGTGTGTGTGTGAGTGCGCGTGTGTGCGTGAGTGTGTGTCTATCAAACAAATATAAACAAAAGAAAAGCAAACAATGTCATTAATATCAGTGAAATGTAAGAGAAAGAAGTTAATGAGGTTTTAAGAAGAGATATTTTATATAAAAAATGGGTTTACTCCACAATGAAGAGCTTACTTGTCCTGGAACGTCATACACAAATAATACAGCATCAAATTCATAGACCAAACTCTCACAAATACTATGTGGAGAAATGGAAATATAATTGTTGGAGATAGAGACGTTTACTCATATGTTCATAATAAATCAAGTAGGCAAAATACAAATAAGAATGCAGAGTTATTTTAAATAGTTAACAAAGTTAAATTTATAGATACAAGCAACAATGTAATGTGTAATTAGAGACTAAACTCTTTTTCAAGCACCCGCATACCCCCATATTAAGATACAAATAAAGCTTTGACAAAGTCCCCTAAGTAGAAAATGTGCAGGTCAGATTATCCAAGCACAGAGCTATAAAACCAGAAGACTATAATAAAAATGATAACAAACAAAAAATATTGATAAGGAAATTACAAGCAACAACAAGTACACAAATTCTTTGCTATGTAGTTCTTAAGTCTTACATGATACTGAGATTAAAACTGCAGAACATCTGAAAAATGGCAATAATGAGAAAGAACGTGCGTTACAGGACTTACCCAAAGCTATGGCAGAAAAAGTTACATTATCATACAAAGTTACACCATTAAGTATGAAAGAATGAAAATAAATCAAATAGAATAAATTCACTAACTAAGAAACTACAAAGTTAACCAAAGCAGAATGAAATGATTAATAATGGGAAATCAGATAACAACGATTTTGAACATTGCAAAATGGTAGAGCAATTAAATACTTCCAAGAGTGTGTTTCAAGAAGATATTGACGTGCCTGGGTGGCTCAGTTGGTTTTGACTCTTGATTTTGGCTCAGGTCATGATCTCACGGTTCGTAAATTTAAAACCCACATTGGGCTCTGTGCTGACAGTGTGGAGCCTGCTTGAGATTCTCTCTCTCCCTCTTTTTCTGCCCCTCCCCCATTCAGGCACGTGGGCATGCACGCTCTCTCTCTGTCAAAATAAAGAAAGAAATGTAAAAAAAGAAGATATAGAAAGCACTAATTATTATAATGTGTAAAGACTGAGATATCAAGGGGTACCTGGGTGGCTCAGTCAGTTGAGTGACCAACTTTTAATTTCAGCTAAGGTCATGATCCCAGGGTCGTGGATCCCAGGGTTCCATGAGCCCGAGGAGGGCTCTGCACTGAGCATGCAGCCTGCTTAAGATTCTCTTTCTCTCTCCCTCTGCCCCTCTCCCCTGCTCACCTGCACACTCTCTCTCTCTAAAATAAAAAAAACAAAATTTGAGAAATCACAAATATAGAAAATTATGAATTACATGGAAAAAGTAATTTTACATATAAATAATGCTTTAAGTTTAAAAGATTAACTTGCACAAATTTTGTGCAAATAAACATAAAATTCTGGGTTAAATGGCTTTCTAGAAAAATGTAAATTACCAAAATTGATTCATGATAATAATACTGAAGCAACCTACTAACCAGTATCCATGAAAGAAACTGAAAATATTTTCTAAAGAGCAAATCTTCTCCATCATTTCCCATCCATATAACTTCGCAGAAGAGTTTTGTAAAACAGAGAAGATAAAGATAATTCCAAGGCCATTTAAAAAGGTACAGAATACAGAAAAATAATTCAAGCTTCCAGTTTTTAATAAACTCAACATTATACAGACAGAAAAATTCGACAAACATAACACAACGAGAAACAAAGAACAATCTAATTGGGGATTACTGATGTCAAAAGCTTAAATAGAGTGTTAGGTAGATCTTCCTGTGGCATATTAAGAAAGTAGGATCTATCACTTTATGCCTGTTTCCTCACCTAAACAGTGGAACAATTAAATAACCTCATAGGAATTTTGTGAGGGTCAAATAAGTCAGTCCACATAAAGGGCTTAGTGAATAGCCTCTGGTTCATAGTAGATGGATGGATGGATGATAGCTGGATAGATGAAGACAGACATATACATTTAGTTAGATTTATTTTTTTAATGTTTGTTTATTTAGGGAGAGAGAGAGAGAGCACATGTGGGAGAGTGACAGAGAGAGGGAGAGAGAGAATCCCAAGCAGGTTTTGCCACTGTCTGCATGGAGCCCAACACAGGGCTTGATCTCATGGCTCGTGAGATCATGACCTGAGCTGATATCAAGAGCTGGATGCTTAACCCACTGAGCCACCCAGGTGCCCCCATTTAGTCAGAATTACATTTAAGATTTATAATTAAGGTTTATAATATATATAAACACACATGCACATATGTCATACCATGTGAATGTCTCCTGTGTTCCTATGTTTCAATTCCAAACAGGTGTTACTATCAAAAGAACATATATCTGCAGTGAAAAATTGATGTAATAAAAGTGTTTTATTTGCATGCCTTACACACTAAGCTAAGGACACAGACGCAAGAAATACTTCTTCAAATCTTTTTCTTTCCTGCTCTTACCCATTTCCCTCATATTTTAAAGCTCTTTCCATTACTATGTCCTCAGAAAACCCCGAGATGTGAGCAAAGCTCATGAGTCCTTCAGTGGAAACCCCCTTACCACCCTTCCATCGTAATATTTTAGTGCTAGCTTAGCTTCATCAACTGCGCTTAAACTCCCTTCCTCCTCCTCAAGCTTCTCCAACTAAATTTCTTTCTTCTCACTCTTAAAGTTAAGTCACAAAAGCCAGCAACACGCCCTTGCTAGGTAGATCCTTTCTCATAGATCAGCCTAGGGGTGGAACCCAACTTTTCTTACTTCATCAGAAAGAGAGCAGTGCTGAGAATACTGAAGTGGTAGTAACTTTTATCCTGTGGTATGTAAATGTATGTACTTGTATGCACACACATGCGCGTGGATTGCTTGTGTTTGTGTAATAGAGGTAGGCAACATTCCACATCAGGTAAACAGAATTACTGTCTTCTTTTCAAGGGATATATAATATTTCATTGTTTGGCATGAACATAGCTTATTTAATTGTTCTCTTACTAATAGATATTTAAGGTGTTTGGTGGTTTTTGGTTTGTTTGAATATATTCCAAATACCTCTGTGAATTTGTGAAAATATATGTGTGTGAGTGAATCTATATGTTTATATTTGTGTGTAGGTATGTATAAAAATGTTTAAAATACATATTATAGGGACATCTAGATCACTCAGTCAGTTAGGTGTCTGACTTTTGGTTTCAGCTCAGGTCATGATCTCATGGTTTGTGTGTTCGAGTCCTGCATCAGGCTCTGTGCTGTCAGTGTGGAGCCTGCTTGGGATTCTCTCCCTCCTCTCTCTGTCTCTTCCTTGCTCATGCTCTCTCTCTCAAAATAAATAAATAAACTTTAAAAATATATGTATGCTTTGTATTTTATTACCATACATTATATATATTTTATAACTATATACAGCAATACATATTATTGCANAGGCTCCAGGCTCTGAGCTGGCAATCAGCACAGAGCCCGACGCGGGGCTCGAACCCACGAACCGCGAGATCATGACCTAAGCGAAAGTCGGACGCTTAACCGACTAAGCCATCCAGGCGCCCCTAAACATTTATTTATTTTTGAGAGAAAGAGACAGAGCGTGAGGGAAAGAGGGACAGAGAGAGAGAGAGGGAGACACAGAATCAGAAGCAGGCTCTAGGCTCTGAGCCGTCAGCACAGAGCCCAACGTGGTGCTTGAACCCACGAGCAGGGAAATCATGTCCTGAGCCGAAGCTGGATGCTTAACTGACTGGGCCACCCAGGTGCCCCTTGGGTCTATTTCTTGATTTTCTATTCTGTTGTTCTTGCACTATTATAAACCTCTATTAATTACTAAAAATTTATAAGATCTACATCTAGACACTCATTAATCTTTTTCATAATTTTCTAGTTTTACCCTTCTACTTTCTGTCCCTTTATTCTCTGCTTCCTCATAGACTTCTCAAAACAGCCATCATTATTATCATGCTTTCCTTTCCTCCAATGCATTCTTGAACCCAATGGTTTCTAATAACTTTAAAATTCAGTTCACAAGCCCAAATCTCTTCTCCAAGTTCCACCTGATACACACAGCATGAGCCCCTTTGTGTGTGCACATGTATGGGATGGGATACAAGGGATTCATGCATGAATACAGGCCAGTATTGTTTCCTCAGGACTAGCACTGATATGTGTTCACTTGTTTATGTCTTACCGGCCATAATGCAAGATCCATAAGCCAAGGACGTTATCTTGTTTCAGGTCGCAACTTGGTTCCTGAAGGATATTGTCCCTGGGTATGGGATGGAGTTAGTTTTTAAGCTTCTAACATCATTGGCTTCCAATGAACAGGAATGTCATAAACCAGCTGGTAGAGCAACTGTCTGTCTTCTTCATGTCCCAGCAGGTCTCAACATGGCAGCTGCCCCCTTCCTTATGAACCTTTGCATCATGTTAGCATAAGGATTATTTCATAAAAGAAAACTACATTCTT
>NW_027528635.1:1486606-1488516 GCF_008692635.1 Crocuta crocuta | reverse complement strand
CTGTTTCTGGCAAGTGTGACATCATTTCCCTAGAATGCTGCTAGGGCTACTTGAGAGTGAGAAAAATTAGTATATTCCCCAGGCCATCCTCAACCCCAGTACCCTACAGGGTACTCGAGTACTATTTTCTCACCTGACAGAATCTAACCCACTTTCTCAAAGCCACATTTGCTGGGTTAGTAAATCTCCTCCTGGGAATGTATATGCTTCGTTGAAATCCATTGGAGCCACTCATCAGAGGACTTAATTGCCTGTCCCTGTGAGGCTGTCAGCCATAAGAACCGTGTCACTGATTTTAAAGGCAAAAAGTGAGTGTCTGAAGTTGTTCTACTCTTAATGGACGGGGTGGATATACCATCAGTGACATTACTAAAAGCCATGCCTGTATAGGGAGCATAAAGTGTCCTACTTATAAATATAGAACTTCATTAGAGCATCCACTCACTGCTCTCTCACTTTCCTTTGCAAAAGCTCTCTGCAATTTGTCATAATCGGGCCTACAGGTCAGACTTTGGCAAACCGAAGCTCTCTGCAGGGTAGATTAAGCTTCAGAAGAAAAAGTCAATCAAAACAACATCTTAGTTGCCATTAAGATCACCCACTCCACTTCCCACATTGTGCAGATAAGAAAGAATGAGAGTCTGGAGTGGCAATTCATTTTCCCCAACACGCCACCGCATTTGTAGGCTACTCTGAAGTAAACGCATGTGGACAATAAACATAAACTGAAGGTGTAACAGGTTTCAACTGTGTGACACCAAAGAAGAAGCCTCCGTTTAGGATGTGTCACATGTAAGACATCGGGAGAATCTCTGATTTGAAATGGCGCCTATAATATAATCATTTCTGGAATTGGCAGAGTAAGGAATTCCAAACATTTATTCTTCTAGGAAAGCAAGGGAAATACTAGCAAAAATTGTTGAAATCAACTCTTTGAGAATTACAGAAATTGACAAAAGGCTTGCAACAACTTAGGGAGTACTAATTAAAGAAAAAATGGCTACTCAGCACAAAGAATGAGCTTTAATGGGACTTTAGTTGTCCTGGGTCGATCCCCTTCCCAAAACTCCACAGTAGACTTGAAGACTAACAGCCTCACAACTCCAGCAGGTCTTAAAATCAGTCACTGTAGGGGGCAGAATGTGCTTGGAACTCCCCGTGTCACCCAGTCCCCAAATAAGTGTTACTACTTGACTTGTTTGGCAGCTCCCTGGAACAGCCCCATTTGCCATGTCCATTTGATGTGATTCTGAGTTCTCCCAGGTGAAAAGGTCCTATCCTCAGGGTGTTTGTCAAGAACAACCAGTCGCCATTGTTGAATACTGCAGCTATATGAAGTGGTTTGTATCAGTTGGGACAAATGAGAAATTGGACAGAAGTCAAAACAAATACTTGGAAAATGAGATATCCATAGAGGGCTTTGAAAAACTACATACTTTTTAGAGGATCTAGAAGTCAATGAACATGTGTAGAGTTGTATGAGTGGCCAGAGAATATCTGAAAACACTCAAAGCAGGCCACCTGGATGGTGCAGTTGGTTGAGCGTCTATTGACTTTGGCTCAGGTTATGATCTCATCTCTCTGCTGTCAGCACAGAGCCTGCTTGAGATCCTCTCTCCCCCTTGCCCCCTCTTTCTCTCTCTCTCTAAAAAATAAAAGAAAAACATTTTTTTAAAGTTAAAAAAAAAAAGAAGGAAAACATACAAAGCTTTCACCTCAGACTGATCTTAGGATTCTACACAAGTAGGAATTGAAACCTAAGAATTGTCAACTGCTTGCCTAAGAATTGAAGGCATGCCTAAGCATACATACATGTAGAAACCTTGAAAAAAAATCGGGGATAAATATTGGTTCCATTATTACGTAAACCCCTATTCAGTCAGTAGCTTTCTACTTTATTTGCTGGGATT
>NW_027528635.1:1482545-1486299 GCF_008692635.1 Crocuta crocuta | reverse complement strand
GTCAGTAGCTTTCTGCTTTCTTTGCTGGGATTATCAGAAACACAAACTATGAAGTCAAAGGAAATATATGAAATCAGTATAGCAGAGACCAGCAATGAGACAGATCTGTCTGTATGGGTCATATTTTGACTTATGAAATTTCGCTTTTAATAAAGGTGGCTTATATTGCTTACCGGATATAGTTCTTCTTAGTTACGTGGATGGGTTACACAATGGCCAACACCAAGGGAGCTCAAAAAGACCTTTCACTGGCTTCGGATTCTTTTAGAGTTCCATTTGCCAGGGCAATCACCATGGAAGCCAAGGTACTACCACCAACATGAAAGCAGTTAAGTCAGTCTTAGGCTTGGCCCAATTTGCTGCAACTGGAATTATTTTTGTTATTGTTGAATCTTCATTCTATACAAATTTACCTAACTCTATCTTAGCAGTTTTTCAGCATATAGGTAAAGAGAGGGTTTATATGACGTCACCAGCATGAAAAACCCAAACATTTGTTCAGTTTAATTGATCTTTTATACTTACCTCTTTCACACCTACATAATTAAGTGCCTGGTGTTTTCANAATAGCACCCAAAAAAAAAAAAAAAAAGAAATAGCACCTAGATGCATTTCATGAAATTCGTCCACTCACAATAGCCTCGCTTCTCTCTCTCTGACACACATGTGCACACACTTAACTAACTTTTAAGAACTAGGTAAGAAGATTAGTAGAAAGTTAGTTTGTATGCCAAGACCCTTACTTTTCTTTTTCTTTCTTTTTTTTAATGTTTATTTATTTTGAGAGAGAGAGCAAGCGGGGGAGGGACAGAGAGAGAGGCTAGACAGAATCCCAAGCAGGCTCCAAGCAGTCAGCGCAGAGCCCGAAACAGGGCTCAAACTCACAAACCGTGAGATCATGACCTAAGCCGAAATCGAGAGTTGGACGCTTAACCACCTGAGGTACCAAGGTGACCTGACCCTTCGTTTTCATATAGAAAATTCTTCCCCAAATCCCATCCACCTCCATGTCAAACAGGAGATTGTAGTGAAATTTTGTTTTCATATCCCTCTCTCCTCAGTCATGGTTAATTGATTTTGTGCTGCTGATCAAAGTGGGCCAAATATTCATACCCCGACCCACAATTATGCATCATTGATCCAGAATTAGGTACATGACTGAAGCCTAGCCAAACAGAATTCTAACTTGAATTTTTTTTTCCAAAATGCAACAGAGGAAAAGATACAGCATGCTTCTGAGTGTGATGCAGAAATGTGAAGCATAAGAAATGCTGGTGTGGAGAAAATCAGGTTGAGTGAATAAAACCAACACAGAAAGAGAAGTAGAGATGAGAGACAGAGAGAGATTCCAGGTGATACTGGAGTTCATTTGCTTGAGCTGTCCTGGATGTTATCTGAGCCACTGCCATTTCCATGGTTACATGAGCCTTAGAACGACTTCTCCGGCTTGCTTCAGCTGGTCAGACTGAAGTTCTGTCAGTAGTGACCAAAAACATCCTGACTAATACGGAAATAAATTTAACCATAGCCAAACTGGACAGAGAGCAAGGAAAGCATAGGTAAAAAAAAAAACCTTCAGAAAAAAAGGATAATCTGTTACCAGGATTCTGAAGATAAGTAGACCATCACCCACCAGAGAATAAAGAAAAATAATATTGTAGTTAGAATGACATCCAGAGCCAAGATAGATGGGAGGGAGACCAGATTTTTTAAGCTCTGTGGGACATACAGTCAGAAAAGGTACGGAATAAAATATGAGTGTATCTCAGGGGAGAAAATGGGCCTGCGGATATGACTCAAATAGTTAAAACATCGAGTTCTTATTTGAAGCCATGAGAGAGAAGACATCACCCAAAGAGAGAGTGAAATATGAAAAAGGGGCTTCAGAGAGAGCACTGAGGAGCACTGCATTTAATAGATGAGGAGATTGAACAGAGCTGGCATGGAAGTTAAGAAGAAAAAATCAAAAATGGTAGGAGAACCAAAAGAGAATAGTACCTCAGAAGCCAGAGGAGAAGGGGGGGAAGAACTAAATACGCTACCAGATAGAAAATTCACAGAAGAAACAAATGATGGGGGCAGGGAGATGTTGCAAGGCTATTGTCCTGATCTAGGCAAGAGAGATCGAGGAGAGTGGCATATATGTAGTGGACAGGAGACATTAGGTAAATATTTTCAACACTTAGCCATTATTTGGTCAGAAAGAAGAAGTCATGCATGTTGCCCAGATTTCGGGCTAGGGCTACTGGGTATATACTTAGTGCCATTTGCTGAGCCAAGAAATAGAGGCTGAGGAGACGTTTGGTAGGGACAATGATAAGTTCTCTTTTCGTGTCTTGATTTGTAAAGTGCCTAGTCTATATTCAAGTATATACATGAAGTAGAGAGTTGAATATACAGTTTTGGAGCTCAGAGATCTGTGCTAGGGATATAATATGAGTGATCTGTTTATCTTTGAACTCAAGGAGTATATAGTTTTGCCTATGGCAGCTGTGAGACGTGAAGAGGGACAAGGAGAGATCCATGAGGAGCTCCACCATTTAAGGGCCAGCTAAATGATACTGAGTCCTCGAAGGAGAATTTTGAAAAAGCAACGAGAGAGAGAGAGGAAGACCAGAAATAGGTGGTTTCTCAGGATCCAAAGGAGTGCTCATGGGTAGTCAATTCTGTCATAGGTAGTAGAGCTGTCTGGTGAAAGGAACATTGAAACTATTACCTGGACAAATATGGAGGCGATTGGTAACCATGGAGTAAGACATTTATGTGGAGACACTAATGGTGGAGAAACAGAAAAAGATTGAAGTGGTTTAAAAAGTAAACAGATCATAAGGTAATGAAGATAGCAAATATAGGTGAATTCTTGAGAAGTTTGCCTCTAAAAGGAAGGAGAAATAAAGAAGTATCTGAAGGAGGGAACTTTTCAGTGCTATTGAGAAAGCATATATCTGTTTTTATTTTTATTTATTTATTTTTTAAATGTTTATTTTTGAGAGAGAGAGAGAGAGAGAGCTCCCACACAAGCAGGGGATGGACAGAGAGAGAGGGGTACAGAGGATCTGAAGCAGGTTCTTTGCTGACAGCAGCAAACCCAATGTGGGACTCGAACCCACAGACCATGAGATCATGACCTGAGCTGAAGTAGGAGGGTCAACTGACTGAGCCACTGAGGTTCCCCAACATATATCTATTTTTTTTTTAAATTTTAATCCGTATTTTTTATTTTTGAGAGAGAGCGAGAGAGAGCGTGAACCGGGGAGGGGCAGAGAGAGAGGGAGACACAGAATCTGAAGCAGGCTCCAGGCTCTGAGCTGTCAGCACAGAGACTGACATGGGGCTCGAACTCATGAGCTGTGAGATCATGACCTGAGCTGAAGTAGGATGCTCAACTGACAGCCACCCAGGCACCCCAAAATATATCTATTTCTAAATAGACTTTTTTTATTGATACTGGTGTGAGGCCAGATCATGAAGTGTTTTAAATGCCATCCTAAGGGGGTTGGAATTTTTTCTTATAGACAATGTGGGACCACTGGGAGTGATATAAACAGATGTAAATTCTAGTGAGAGAAAGAGGGTTTTTAAGGATAAAACTAGCAAAAAGAGACAAATTAGGGGACTATTACAACAGTCCAGCAAAGAGATAATAAATATCTAAAATAAGGCAGTTGTAGCATACTTAGAGATATTAATGAGATGTAATTAACAGGGTATGGAAGTGAAACCAACAAGAATACTAAGGATGACCGATAAAAAT
>NW_027528635.1:1480257-1482530 GCF_008692635.1 Crocuta crocuta | reverse complement strand
TAAGGCAATGGTTGGATTTGAATATACTGTACTTGTGAAACACCCAAGTGGAAATGTGTACTAGACATCTGGGAGATGGAAGATGGAAAGAGATGATTAGGTAAAAGAATAACTGCACTTAAGGTGTTTCATTGCATAGAAGCCTGGTGTAAACTCTCAATTTCAAAATCAAGGAACATTTTTTGTTTGAAGCTGTATTTATGTTTCCATTTTCCTAGATTGAATATATATAATCGTAAAATATACAGTTTCATTAGTTGAAAAGGTTTTCCATCTCTAGGAGACTGTGTATCAAGAGTTCTACGCAAGAGTTGTGTAATTCAATAAAATCCCAGAGGATATTCGGGGGAAAAAGAACTACCAGAGAAACCAACACATTGGGACTGACAACTCGAAATGATATAGCTTTGTTTTCACTGAAAAATAAACAGTTCTTTGGCTTGGTTTATTATTAATATCATCTCTCTCATATATGCTTGAAAATTACCCGCCAAGATATATAATCGTCTTAAAGATGCAGTTCCCTACGTCTATTTTGAGGGGTTGAGATTGGCTGCCTTTATGGAGCGCTGGAATGTGCAAGCCTTTTGCATCAACTTCAGCTCATTTTCTTTGGAACAGCGAGCTTGTTAACACTTGCAATGAAATTTGGGGAAAATACTATATCATATTTGTTTCCTGAGTCAGAGTGACATATAAGTCTACATATGTATTTTATTCCTATCTGCCATCTCCAAAGTCAAGGAGCCCTAACTGGGAAACCTTATATTTTATACGCACTCTACCAAATGTTGACATCTGGCACAGATGCGGTTTAATACACACTGGTCTTCCTCACCGATATGGTAGGTAGGGAACTCATCGCTGCTTACAAATAAGATATTCTTTCAAGTTTCTTAGTCATCTTCCTCTGAAGATATTTTCTCTGAAGTGTACTGTGTTATAGGAGGATTATGCTGTGGTTTGTGATTCATGAACTCTAGGCAATAGTATATATGGTGTGAGAAGGACAGTAACATTTAATAGGGCAGATTGAGACTGACTGGAAATGCAAGCCTATGGATGCCAAACAGTCTCCATGTGTGACCCCGAACAAGTTATTTAACCTCTCCCAGCCATAACCTCTCCATACAATGCAAACACTGAATTACTCAGAGACATTCAGATAACTAACTGCATGCAGAAATTCTTACCTCATGTCCCTGCTCTAGGTTAAGTTCCCCTTCTCCATCTTCCTGGAGCAGCCTTAGGAATTTGATCACTGGCCTTACTACATTATTTTTAAAGGTTCTCTGCATAGGCCTGTACCATGAGGATTTCTACCAGGTCTTATTCATCTGTTCATCATCCAGGCAAAGCAAAGGGCATAGATCCATAGTAGGTGCTCAGGGAAGCTTTATTACACTGAATATTTCCCCATTTTCATTCCACTGATCTCAGTGGTATAGGATTAACCACTGGTCTTTGCTGCTTCACTTGCAGAGAAGGTGTATCATTATATATCCATTTTAAACATCAACTCCTCTAAAAGCTCAGGCAAGTTCTCATGTCAACCAGATTTTGTTGGCGAATAATAAAGTGTTGAATTTAATTTGTAGTAGAAAGACCCTATTATAATTATTATTAATTCTGGCCGATTATATAGCTAAAGCCATACCATGCATAATGGGTTTGGTTTCTGATATAAAATCTATGAAGGATCTAAGTGATGGGAAGGGAGGGTCAAGGCCCACCAGCCTCATGACAATCAGAAATTCACTCCAANAGAAAAACTAGAAATTGAAGGATGATTTTGAATAAAAATAAATATAAGTCTATTTCCTTATTGATGTCAAAGGAAAAAGTGGGAAAACTTCAAAAATAATACATGCCCTAGAGCAGTTTTGCAGGAGTGAAAACAGACCACTGATAAAGCACGTTGAAATGGGAAAAAGAGATCAATTATTCAAATTAATTTCAAGTCGATAATTCAGCAAGAATATATTGTGGGTATGGCAAAGTCATTGGCACTCCGTGGGCAATGCAACGCTATAACAGATTCAGACCCTAACCTCACACAGCTGGTTACCTAGGGAAATAAAGATACAAATTTGGGTCATTAAAATGCCCAACAGCCTACAGTGGATGCTGGAGCAGAGGTTCAAAGTAATATAGAAACACAGACAATAAGAAAAATTTCCTTTGACCAAGGATGAGGAAAAGACTGACAAAGAAAGTAACATTTATTTATTTTTTCAAGTTTATTTACTTATTTTCAAGAGAGAGAGCGAGCA
>NW_027528635.1:1470950-1479942 GCF_008692635.1 Crocuta crocuta | reverse complement strand
GGGGCAGAGAAAGAGGGAGAGAGGGAGAATCCCAAGCAGGCTCCATGCTGTCAGCGCAGAGCCCAACTTGGGTCTCGAACTCACGAAACTGTGAGATCATGACCTGAGCCGAAACCAGGAGTCAGACGCTTGACCAGCTGAGCCACCTGGGTGCCCCAGGAAAGAACATTTAAACTGGACATTCCCTCAAAGGACAGATAATATTTTCACAAGAAGACATGAGGAGGGATCGTAGAGGCAATGGCTCAAAAGAGGAAGAAGCACATTGGAAAAGCGGAAGCAGTCCACTCAGGGGGAACCAAAGCAAAGTGTGCTCGATGGGCTTGATGTTTACCAGCATCTTTTACCTCTTTTTCTTAGTAACGGTACCCTACAATATCTTTTGGAGTTGATATTTTACTTCCTGTTCCTTTCATTCAGTTGGAAGTGAACTCACACCAGGAGGAAGTGCAAGACCCAGACCTGGTCAATTGATTCTCAGAATACCTTTAGCCACAGTTATTACTGAATGGACACGTGACCTCAAATACTCTAATTACGGTGAATACCTTGGATTCCAGCTGAAGTTACGGGGAAAAGATATACTCCCTTTACTACTATACTTGAATTTAGGGAGATCCAGCAGGTCACCAGGTAAAGCCTGATAACGAAGACAACACTGGTGAGGGCAGAGCTAAGAGTGGAGATAAACCAAGCCAGGATAACATTGTTTCAACCCCCAGTTCAGGTCTCATTTAGGATTCTTTTTACATAACCTAACAAATTCTCCAATTTCACAGACTCTTTGTGTTGAGTTTTCTGTCATTTGCATCCAAGTGGTCTTGTCCAATCTTCACAGAACAAGAGAATAAATGAGCAATGTCTGGAAAATCAGGGTACAACTTGCATCAGATATCTGCCATATCTGTTTCTTTTTTACCCACCCCCCACCAAAACACCCAGGCTGCTTTCCTAAAAATTCAGACACTGCCGATGGCTAGTAATGAAGGTATAAAAGGTATGGACACAAGGCCTCAGCAGCTCACTGGGCTTCTGGTGGGGCTCCGTATTTTTTCCATCTTTGCAGCAACCGGTTGACAAACAGTCTTCTCCTGGATTCCAAGTGCCTCACTAATTTATTTTGAAAACTAGCAGAGCTGGTGCCACAACCGTCCAGACTCTCTGCAGGAGATGATTTGCAAGAACAGCTTTGAATATAATTCTCTATCTTAGAAAACTACCATTTTATAGGCATACATACAGAAGTATACTACCTGGCTAAAAATAGCTCGCCTGCAGTTATGTTCCAAAAAAACCCACAAAAGGTCTCAAAAAGAAAGGTGAGGCTGATGGAAATTATGAAAAATTCCTTTGAGTAGAGGATGGTAAGCGTCTTTAAAATGTTAATAACAATAATCCTCACTGATTTTATAACATTCCATTTACTACTTTTTAAAAAAATTTTTAATGTTTATTTTTGAGAGAGAGAGAGGCAGCGTGTGAGCAGGGGAGGGGCAGAGAGAGGGAGACTGAGAATCTAAAGCAGGCTCCAGGCTCTGAGCTGTCAGCACAATGCCTGACGCGGGGCTCGAACCCACAAACCATGAGATCACGACCCGAGCTGAAGTCAGATGCTTAACTGACTGAGCCATCCAGGCGCCCCCATTTATCACTTCTTAAAATATTCACTGAATGCCTACTGTGCTAGATGTTTTGCCCACAAAGATGAATCTGTTGTCCCAGGCCTTAAGGAACTCAGAGTACTAGCAGGATAAATAAGCCCATCTTTCCTTCCTTTATTCATTCAGCCAAAATGCCTGCCACATGCCAAACACTGTTAAGTATTATGGATTGAACCAGAAAGAATATTAAACGCAGAAATTGGGCCAGAATTGGAAAGGCTTTGCATTGACAAAATGCCAAGGAACTGAGGAAAGTGACAGATTTATTGGTGTGTGGTAGCCAAAATGCAGGCAAATCAGATGATGTCAGTTTTAGAAGAAGCAGGCTTCCACACTACTTGGTGTTGTTGCTCTCTAATGGACAATGGCCCTGATATGGAGCCTTCTTTTTAACTTCTTATTTTAAGGGAACCCTCTTGTACTTCTGGTGGGAATGCAAACTGGTGCAGCCATTCGGGAGAACAGTATGGAGGTTCCTTAAAACCTAAAAATAGAACTCCTCTATGATCCAGGAATTGCACTATTAGGTATTTACCCAAAGGATACAAAAGTGCAGATTCGAAGGGGTACATGAAATAATTATGAATTCACAGGAAGGTGTGTTGATAGTACATACAGGTCGTCTGTATCCTTTACTCAGTTTCCCTCAATAGCTCCATCTTACACATAGTACAATATCAAAACTAGGGAATTGATATTGATGTGGTGTGTGAGTGTAGCTCCAGGTCACTTGATGATATATGTAGATTGGTAAAACCACTACCTGGGCAGAGGTAGACGGAGAGAGAGAATCTTAAGTAAGTTCCACGTTCAGCACAGAGCCTGATGTGGGGCTTGATCCCATGACCTTGGGAACATGACCCGAGCCCAAATCAAGAGTCAGACACTCAACTGACTGAGCCACCCAGATGCCCCTTGAGTTTATCTCTTAAAAATATATGTGCAGTAATTATCTCCATATCCACCATTAATTAGTGTCTGAAGAGAGGTTACTTAGTCCTCAGAGTTGGCATCATGTAAGAAAACATCTAGTGACAAAACCAGTAAACAGCAGACAAAAGTAAGTAAAGATCTAGTAAAAAGTCTGGAAAGAGCAAATTTAACAGTTCAACTTATATAAGGGATAATATCTTTCATATGGTGAAGCACTACTTTGGGGAACAATATCAACGAATCAATGTGTGTTTGTTTTTTACACAATGTTCTCCATGGTCAGTGGTCTGAGTCACACTGTGTGCATTATACACGCAGCTTCTTCACAGGGTTTGAGTAACTTAGAATAAAATTCTGGCCATTTCTCAAGCAAAATAGTTTAATCTTCAGGATACAGTTCTCCTGCAGAAAACCATTGTCTTGGACATCTGCTGAGTAACTAATAGAATCATTTGTGTATGTGGAAAGTTAGGCGATATAGAGGACATCTTTCTGTGCCAAAAAAAAAGCACATGCTAAACATAAAAGAAATCATTATGAACTGGATTAATAGACGTATAGAGAAAGAAGTTGAGAATCTGCCATTGGTAAGATTTGGCAACAGGTGCAGGATATTCAGACCCTAATTTCCCATGAATGAGGAATGAACATCTGCTCAGAATAGCGATGGAAGAGAATATTCAGATCTCTACTAAATACACTTGCAACAACGGGAGCCATGGGACCATAACCAAGACATTTTTTTCCTGTATCCATTTATGTGCTAGTTAATACTTCACTAACTCTAAATTGAGCAGTATTCTACAGCAAAAGTTACAATTCTGGTTGTGCATTCTGATCACCATTGGAACTTACTTAAAATGCTGATACCTGTTTCACATCCCAGGAGAACTGAATTAGAAAATTCAGGACTGATGTTCTAGAACAGGTATTATTGCAAAGCTCAGCCACTGATTCCATCATGCAGCCAAGTTTGGAAAGCACTGCTCTAAATGTAGTTTGGTAGACTATGTCCAGAACTAAATCTACCATTGCCCTCCTTGATGCTCAGTCTACTAGCCATTCCACCTTCTATATATGTATTTCATAAATCCATTGTCTCCTCTCAGGCCTTCCTGCTACTGTCTTAGTTCTGGGCATATGAACTTGGACTGTAGCAGTAGTTCGTTTCAGTCTTGCATTCATAGCGTATTGACACATTACATCGCGAACATCCGTCCATGGATGAGCCTCACAATAGCCTTGCTTTGAACAAGAACTCTACTACTATAGAGATGTTGGACAGGAGAGGACCCAGGTGTGATGAGGTAGCTGGGAGAGAATATAGTGGGTTGGGGGACAAGGAACATGAGTAAAGCAGAAATATGTCAACTTGGGTATTTGATTTCATGTCTAATTTTCTCAAGAAATACTTAATTTCCTTGCAATGCACGGGGATTTTTAGAGTTGTATTTAATTCTGACTTGTCATGTCCCTACTGAAAATGTTTCACTAACCCAATGCCCCGCTGACCATTTTATAAATTCTAGATCTTTGCATGATGCTTCACGCATTGTATGATTTGCCCCATCTCCCTTCCTTCATCTTCACCTGTTTGTATCCTTTTTGCTTCAGTATTATTGAGCTTTATAAAATTTCATCAATGTACCATGTTGTTCTATACTCTCTGCCTTGGTACACACTGTTTCTTCTGCTTGAACCATTCCTATTCTTCTTTCAAATTTTCAATTCAGAGACCATCTCCTCTGAGACACTATCCCCAAACATCCTAACACCCAATAGATATAAACATCTCCTCATCTGTTTCTCCTGTATATTGTAGACACTTCTACTCTGAACTTAATCGTTACACTAATTATTAGGTTATGTGCCTATATCCCTGTTACATGATCAGTTCCTTGAAGCTATGTTTTCTTTTTTCTGCTTTATTTTCCCGTATCCTTAAATATTTTTGGAACATTAATTAANGGAGCCTGTTTCAGATTCTGTATCTCCCTCTCTCTCTGACCCTCCCCTGCTCATGCTGTCTGTCTGTCTCTCTCAGAAATAAATAAACATTTAAAAAAAAAAAGAAAAATTGTACATTGTGAACTCCCATCTGGAGTGTCTTAGATCTCCTCACATTCACCGGAATTCACAGATCCTCTTCTCTTTTCTATTGACACATTCATCCTTGCAAACTCATGTAGTGCTATACCTCTAAATACAGTTTATTTATAAATGTGTATGTGTGTGTGTGTGTGTGTGTGTGTGTGTGNGTAAATCTGTATCTCTGTCAGGCCCTACTTCCTATACAGCTCCTGACTCATATATTCAACAGCCTATTTGACATCTCCATAGAATTCATCAAAAGTAACTTAAATCTGAGTCAACTCGGTGGCCCAGTTGGTTAAGCATCTGACTCTTGATTTCAGCTCAGGTCATGATCTCATGGTTCATGAGATCGAGTCCTGCATTTGGGTTCTTCTCCACGCTGTCAGCATGGAGAAAACAATGTACTTGGTACTCTGAAAACAATGAAACACTGATGAAAGAAATTGAAGATGACACAAAGAAATGGAAAGACATTCCACGCTCATGGATTGGAAGAACAAATATTGTTAAAATGTCTACACTATTTCAAGCAGTGTAAACATTGAATGTAACCCCTATTAAAGTACCAATAGCATTTGTCACAGAACTAGAACAAACAATCCATTTGTATGGAACCACAAAAGACCCCGAATAGCCAAAGCAATCTTGGAAAAGCAAAGCAAAGTTGGAGGCATGACAATTCTGGACTTCAAGTTATATTACAAAGCTGTAGTGATCAAGACAATATGACACTGTCCTAAAAATAGAAACATATGCCAATAGAAAGGAATGGAAAACCCAGAAATGAACCCACAAGTATATGGTCAATTAACCTTCAACAAAGCAGGAAAGAATATCCAGTGGTAAAAAGACAGTCTCTTCAATAAATGGTGCTGGGAAAACTGGACAGCAACATCCAAAAGAATGAAACTGGACCATTTTCTTATACCATATACACAAATAAATTCAAAATAAATGAACGACCTAAGTGTGAGACAGGAAATCATCAAAATCATAGAACAGAACACAGGCAATAACTTCTTTGACATTAGCTGTAGCAACTTCTTTTCTAGATATATCTCCAGAGGCAAGGGAAACAGAAGCAAAAATAACCTATTGAAACTACATCAAAATAAACAGCTTCTGTACAGTGAAGGAAACAATCAACAAAACTAAAAGGCAATGGATGAAATGGGAGAAGTTATCTGCAAATGACATATCTGATAAAGGGCTAGTATCCAAAATATGTAAAGAACTTATAAAACTCAACACCCAAAAGACAAATAATCCAGGTAAGAAATAGGCAGAAGACATGAATAGACACTTTCCAAAGATGACATACAGATGGCTAACAGACACATGAAAAGATCACTTATTGTCAGGGAAATACAAATCAAAGCTACAATGAGATATCACCTCACACCTGTCAGAGTGGCTAAAATCAGAAACACAAGAGGGGAGCCTGGATGGCTCAGTTGGTTAAGTGGCTGAGTTTGGTTCAGATCATGATCTCACAGTCGGTGGGTTTAAGCCCTGTGTTGGGCTCTGTGCTGACAGCTCAGAGCCTGGAGCCTGCTTCAGATTCTGCGTCTCCCTCTCTCTCTGCCCCTACCCTGCTCATGCTCTCTCTCTCTCAAAATAATAAATATTAAAAGAAAAAACACAAGAAACAACAAATGGTGGTGAGGATGCAGAGAAAGGGAAACCCTTTTGCCCTACTGGTGGGAATGCAAACTGGTGTAGCCACAGTGGAAAACAGGGTGGAGGTTCCTCAAAAAGTTAAAAATGCAACTTTCCTATGATCCAGTAATCACACTACTGGTTATTTACCCCAAAGAATAGAAAAACACTAATTCAAAGTGATATATGCATCCACATATTCATAGCAGCATTATTTATAATAGTGAAGATATAGAAGCAACCCAAGTGTCCACTGATGGATGAGACGATAAAGAAGGTGTGGTATATACACAATGGGATATTATTCAGCCATAAAAAAGAATGAAATCTTGCCATTTGCAACAACATGGAAGGAGCTAGAGAGTATAACGCTAAGCAAAATAAATCAGAGAAAGAGAAATACCATATGATTTCACTCGTATGTGGAATTTAAGAAACAAAACAAACAAGCAAAGGCAAAAAACGAGAGGGAGAGAGTCAAAGCAAGAAACAGACTTTTGATCATAGAGAACACACTGATGGACACCAGAGGGAAGGAGAGTGGGGAGATGGACTAAATAGGTGATGGGGATTAAGGAGCACACTTGTCGTGATGAGCACCGAGTGATGTACGGAAGTATGACTCATTATACTGTACTCTGGAAACTAACATCTTACTGTATGTTAACTAACTAGAATTAAAATAAAAACAAAAAAATAAAAATAAAAAATAAAATTCCTGAGGGCAGATCAATAGTCCCTTTAGTTTTAAATGGCTTGATTTTGTACATTTGATCTGCCTGATTTTGTTATAAAGTACAAGAATTATCTATATTTATGTTTTCAAATAGCTTAATTATTGAATAGGCTCTAATTATCTATGATTTTAATATATTTCTCATAAACTGAATCCATGCACGTGTGTGCTGCCTTTGAATGGAGGAAAGGAGGCTAAATTAGAGAGAGGAGGAGAAACTGTCTTAAGCCCGAGGGCTGGCTGTCCTCAGCCAGGCCCGGAGACAAACACCCTGCCTGGGCGATGGGCACCTTTGTTGATTCCATTAGCCAGTGCTCTGCCAAACGCCTCACATTCCCTGTCCCAGGAGCACCCTAGAGAGAGTTAAATGTCCCATTCCATTGAAAAATAATAACAGGGAGTCAGTCACAAGGTCCTTCATGCTGGGCAGTGGCTGGGGGGGAATGTGATGATGGAGGCTGGTGGGCTCAGGCCAGTTTCAAGAACTCGTAGTGTGTTTGGTTCCACAGCCACTGCAAAGAACCCAGAGTCTGGTCCCCGTTGACAGTCTGCGGTGGGGTGGCCTTGGGGTTGACCACCCAGGCTCGCATCACATCCTGCAGGGCACTGCCCTGAGAGATGTCCACTAGCTGGTATGGGAAGGCTTCTCATCCAGCGTGTGAGTCACCTTGCTCTGCTGGGACTTGAGTTTGGGGGAGCAGCTGATCGAGGTGCTGTAGGCAGGCAGGCTGCTCATGCAGGGGGTGGACTGGTGAGCCGAGGGGTGACCAGAAGTCTGTAGGGTGGCCGCAAAGCCAGCTCAGGAGTGGTTTCCTTTCTGCTCAGCTGGAGTCATCACTCTGAGGACCCATCGGCGCCAGGTCAGGCCAACTCTCCCCTTCTTTTTTTAAAAGATTTTTTTCAAGTTTATTATTTATTTNGACTGGCAGAGAAACAGAGAGAGGCAGAGAGGGAGGGAGAGAGAGAATCCCAAGCAGTCTCCCCACTGTCAGCACAGGGCCCTGTGAGGGGCTTGATCCCATGAATCTGTGATCAGGACCTGAGCCCAAACCAAGAGTCAGATGCTCAGCCTCAACCAACTGAGCCATCTAGGCGTCCCCACCCTCCCCTTCTTTAAGTCCCCAGTGAGGTTACATTTTCCCAGCCTCATCCAGTTACGCATGGCCAGAAGACAAACTGGTCTCGTGAGTAACGGCAGTGGAAGTGATGTATGAAACATCCACATCTGGCACTAAACGTCCTCCATGCTCTTTCTGCCTCTGGCTGATTTGTGTTGTGTGATGACCCTGTCAATTCTTATACCAATAACACAGCTTTTTTCTTACGACATTTTGAATACCATAAAACTATACTGTGTTCCTTATATATCTCATAGAGTGCCACTTTCTTACTTTTCTATAAATATCTTGGAGGTTTTTCCAAATAGAATTTAGAATCATTTCGCCAAACTAAAAGAAATACAAAGGGGGCACTGGGTGGCTCAGTCGGTTCAGCGTCTACCTTCGGTTCAGGTCACGATCTCGGGGTTCGTGAGTCTGCGCCCCGCATTGCTCTCTGCTGTTGGTGTGGAGCCAGCTTTAGGTCCTCTGTCCCTCTCTCTCTTTCTGCCCCTACCCCCTTCTCTCTCTCTCTCTCAAAAATAAATAAAGAAACAAAAAAAAAAAAAGAAAGGAACACGAAGGATTTTCAGCTGGGTTGTTATTAAACCAATGAATTAAATTGGTGATAATTAATATTTATTTCATTTCCCCAGTGTAATAAGCAGTTTATATTCACTTATATGCTTTTAGAGAAATAAACATGCGCTTTTATCAAGTTCATTTCTAATGTTTTTGTAATTTCTCTGAATAAGATTATTTTCATATACCTTATATTCTAAAAGATTATTACCCACATATAATTATCTATC
>NW_027528635.1:1470775-1470916 GCF_008692635.1 Crocuta crocuta | reverse complement strand
ACCAATCTCTCACATATATATTATCATATAATTACATGTGTAGCAGATACTGTTAGCTGTCCATCAAAATCCACCTTCCCTTTCTTCAAGCCCTTAGTCAGATTACATTTTCCCAGTTAGGCATGACCACAGGACCACACT
>NW_027528635.1:1465043-1470701 GCF_008692635.1 Crocuta crocuta | reverse complement strand
CTATATGCATCTATGTATGTGTATATATGAGTATATGGGTGTGCCTATATTTATAGATATATTATATAATCTGTATCTCTACATTTATTATCTCTAATATATACACATATCCAAAATATATATAAATATGTAGATATATCCATGTTATATATATATGTGTATGAAATGACCACTTTATTGAGCTTTCATCATTTCTGTTAATTTAAAAAAAATTAATGTTTATGTATTTTTGAGAGGCAGAGAAACAGAAAGAGAGAGAGTGAGAGTGAGAGAGAGAGAGAGAGAGACAGAGCATGAGTAGGGGAGGGGCAGAGAGAGAGGGAGACAGAATCCGAAGCAGGCTCCAGGCTCTGAGCTAGCTGTCACCACANGATTTGGTATCAAGCTTGTATTATAATTTGTAAACAATTGAGAGATTTTATGTACTTTTCTATGTTTTCAAGCATTTTACAGAGTAAAGCACAAATGAATCTCTCATAAAACTGGCTATTCTAGAACTTTTTGGTTTCAGGTATTTTTTCCATCCTAAACTTTCTTCCATAGTTATTAATGTATTAGTATTTTCTATATTTTGAGAATTTTTAGTCATTTATATATTCTGAGAAAATTATCCACTTCAGTTAGGTTTTATATTGTAATCATATAAATGAACACAGCATCTCTACCTCCTTTGCCCCTCTATTTTCATTGCTGTGGTTATGCCATAAAAAATAATTTCTACATATTGTAGGTCTTCTTTCTTCATCATTATACTTGGCAGAAATTTTTCTGACTTTGTTGTCCTCCATCTCAAATTGTCTTGATTATTCATTCATTAAATTTTTAATTCTGTTTCTGAATGNAAGCTTATAAACAATTGGGAAACATTACATGAATGAAATTACGGATGGAGTCACGATACAGCAACTCAAATGCAGTTAAGGATGTATTGCACAATGGTTCAGAGTCTTCTGTCGTTTTCCTATTGTAAACTTACACAGGCGTTTACATGCATGCACAAAAGACGGAGAGTGGCTGTAGGCTTGCACATCACATTATCACATGGTATACAGGAAGCAAAATCCATACTTTTTTAAAAAAAATTATCTTTGTTTTGAGAGAGAGAGAGAGAAAGAGAGAGAGAGAGAGAAATGAACAAGGGAGGGGCAGAGAAAGAGGGGGACAGAGGATCTGAAGCAGGCTCTGTGCTGACAGCAGACAGCCCGATGTGAGGCTCGAACTCATGATGCATGAGATCATGACCTGAGCCAAAGTCAGATGCTTAACTGACTGAGCCACCCAAGCACCCCGAAGTATATACTTTTAAAGGGCATCCATGTTTAAGGTAAGAGAAAAGGACGGACAGACATGTCGAAGGTGCTTGACTTTTCCCTAGTGACTCCATCACTGCTTAACATGGCCCCACCTGGTACTGGGACCCCCTTGTCTTTATCAGATACTTATCTTTCCCTCTGGTGGCGAGGCCTGGGCTATGGGCTTTAGAATGAGGCCAGAAAGGTCAACTCCAATACTTCATCATTCTGGGAAGTGCTATGGGCTCTGGAATTGGAGTACATGTGTGGTGTTGACCGCTGACAGGTTAGAGCCGAGGGTCTCCTGGTCAGTCTTTTCAGTGGGAAGGAGCTTTTAATCCCCCGGTCACACTCACTCCCTGAGGGCAACCCAAATCCAAAGTTGGGTAGATGTAAGCGTTTCAATGTGTTCAGCTCCTTTGCCTCAATTTGAGACAAATACAGAGGGCCATCCCAGATCCAGACCTCCCTGTGGCCTTGACTGTGGCAGAGACCTTTGTTACCGCAGCTACAGTTCAACTTCATCTGCCTAAACCTCCTTAATTGTTTTAAAAGTTGCTGAGAGTACTTACCGATAAACTTCCTATCTGCAAATCTCTGTCACAGAGTCTGTTTCCTGGGGAACTCAACCCAAGCCAAATGCGTACCGGAAATACCTAGGGGCTTTTTCTTAATACTAGACCCCAACCCAGATATTTGGATTTAATTGCTCTACGATAAAGTGTAAGCATTTTAAACACTCCCCAGATCATTCTAATGTGCAGCTAGGGATGCAAACCACTGTCTTAACCCACTGAGTTTAGTAATGAAGCATATGGTGCGGCCATTCCCCCTGAGAGAGTAAACTAGTCATATATCAGGGCCGTGGGGTTCCAACCCTGATGAGGTAGCCTGCCCCTGCATCTCCAGAATCAACGACTCCAACTTTTTGTGTCTTCCTGGCACCAGTGGTGAAGACAGTTCAAATTTTTGTCCTCAGAAGACTATAAAGTGGGTCAGAATAAGGCATTAATAAAATTAACTTCAAGGCTGCATTGTACCCTAGGCAGAATAATTTATCTTTATTCTATTTTCCATTTCAAATTATGCCTATCTGCATTGTTTAATAGAACTCACCAGAGATTATGCAATTAGCCCAAATAATTACAACATGAAGGATGCCCCAAATTTGAATACTCTGAACCCCCTTCAATTATTTCTTTCCCAGAGAGAAATTAAAGAACAAAAATGAAATCCCCTCAAATTAAAAGTTCAAAGAACTTAAACTTAAAAATGTTTGCACTTCCAGTTTCTTATTCTTCTAGATCATAGTCGGAGGGCTCTTGTGCAAGGGCATATGTAGAGGTGTGTTTACTCCTCAGCATCCGAAATGAATTTCCTCTGGAAATGTGTGAGTGCTTTAACACCACCTCAAAGGTTTGAATAATCCAATTCCCATCTCTCACACGTTTCCCTTTTCTGAAGCATTTTAGTACCAGGCCCACATCAGGAGCATTTAGGAATCAGGAATATAAATCCAGCCATACATAAGTTCCTCCGAGCAACATTATGTTCCCAGAACCTGGAATTTCAGATGTTACAAGTGCCTACTTTTGTCTCCAGCCTGATGAATGCAGACTCCGCTGGTGTAAAAGAAGTAGTAGACACAAGATGCATAAGAGATGAAAAGGATAATGCAATTATTATTTTATTTTTTGTGCTTTGTTATTTGATTACTGTTGAAGATGCATATTTTCTCATAAGTTAATTAACTTATTACTATGTGGCTGTCCATGACTTGAAGTATATAATTTACACACACAGTGTACATAAGTGCCTTAGGGCAATGAGAAAACCGTAACAACCTTGTAAACTGGTTAGTTGTTGATTTATAAGACTGTACTAGTTTCCAATATGAAAGTAACCTGTTCTAAGAATTTCCTGCTTAAAAAACTGTATAGTGATACTGTCTAGCCCAGAGAACTTGTTAACCATATGCTGTAAAGGAAGTTGAACAGGAACATGCTAAAATGAAACTGCATACAATATTCCTGAAAAACTGAAAACTCCCAAATACAAATAGGCTTTAAATGCAAACAGTCAAGGCCTACTGTTGGAAGCTATTCACTAGCACTGAAGAAGTAGGTCGTCAATTCATTCCACTTCTTTGCATCTNTCAACCTACCCTCGTATTATTTTAATCTGATTGTCTTAGGTGTCTTCCCCACTCTCTTTTTTAAACTTTCTTTCTTTATTTATTTTGAGAGGGAGAGAGAGAATCCCAAGCAGCCTCCATGCTAACAGTGCAGGGCTCGATCTCACCAATGGTGAGATCATGACCTGAGCTGAAATCAAGAGTTGGACATGTAACTGACTGAGCCACTCAGGCGCCCCTTCCTCAGACATTCTTAATTGAGGCTCTCCTGAAATCAATCTGCCCATATGAGAAACATTAGAAACCTATACCAAGTAGCAGGAAGAATTTGAAATGTGTTTCACCAGTATGTGTCATCATCTGATAAAACACCCAGAGGGAAACCCTCAACAATTCTAGATACACCTAGAAGTAACTTGTATCTATCCTTGCCTAGATAATCTGGTCTCTATTTCTACCTTATTTTCTGACAGTCCAATTCTCCACGGGCTATGGAAACCCTGAACACCTTTTCCTCGAGGGACAGATTCTTAATTCCTGTATGATACCTGCTAACAATATCTGATGGGATTCCCATAGTTATGTCTAATAGTTTGAAACTCCTTGGATACTACTACGTCCGAGGAACCGCAGTCAAACAATATCCCTTCTGGCTATCCCAAAAGTGAGATTTCACAGCCTCAGTCCAGATTCTGGGTTTAGTTGCTGCTACTATAGAACATCTCTGCCTGCCTCTCTCTCTCTCTCTCAATCTCTCTCTCTCTGTCTCTCTCTCTCTCTCTCACACACACACACACACACACACACAAGCACACACCAGTCTATCTCCATTTATATGCAGAAATGCTTTTGCTTTGTCAGTGGTAGAAGAGAGAGAAGAGGAAGAAAGTTTTGTTTTATGTAAGGGGGTAACCACTATGGCTTTATATCAGTGTTTTTAGTGACTAAACTATCCCATTATATGGTTGTATTGTAATTTATTTGATCATTCTTCTATTAATGGGCATTTACTTTGTTTTCAGGGTTTTTTGTGAACAATACTAAAATGAACACCCTATTACTTATGCCCTTATATACTAGTGGGAATGCTGAGGAAAAGGAGACATATAAATATTAGTGTAAGTATATATAAAAGCAAAATAAATCACCAGATTGCTTTCTAAACTACTTATAATGTTTCACATCTATACTATCAATGGGCAATCTTTCTAGTATTATCCACTGAATGAGTACAAAATGGCATTTAATTGTTATTTTAATTTAGATTTCCTGACTACAAGTAATAGTTCATCATCTCTTCATGTATCTGTTAGTCATTGGATGTGCTCTTTTGTGAAGTGTCTATTAATCGTCCTTTGGCCATTTTCCTTTTCTATTATCCTTCCATACCACATTGTGGTAGCTCTCTGTATACTGTAGCATTTTATTTGTTTCTGTTTCNATGTTTACTTTTTGTTTCATAGCCTTTGGGTTTTCTGGTCTTAGATTAAAAGCTTCCATGAATCCCAACTTACACATTTAATTTCATTTATTTGCTTATAAGATTTTATGNAAGTCCCACTACCAATATCTTCCAGACAGATTGCCAACTCTACCAGGACTGTTAACAATTCTTTTCTGACAGAATCAAACTACCTACAACTGCCATATATTAAAATCTCATAGATAATAATATATATCTCTGTAGTCTTAGTATGTTATAGGGTAGGTTTTTCTGTTTCTTTACCAAAATCTATTTATTTCATTACAGAGACTCTATATCATGTTCTTACATGTATTAAGGAAATACTTTTCATTCTCTTCTTATTTTTATTGGTTATTTTAGAGCATATATAATCATATAAGTTTAAGAGCATTTCATAAATTTCCCAAAATAAATTTACTGGGATTTAACAATAATTTCATTAGATTTACATACTAATTTCAGAAATTAACATTTAATGGTTTTAAATTTTCTACAAGGAGACAGTGACATAAATGTTTTCTACATTTGATTATAGTTAAGAATGAAGTAGATCTATATATATTTATCTATATATCATCTATACATTAAAAATGTTTTTCAAAATGCACAAAGTAATATGTCATGCATGACAGTTTTGCCCATTTAAAAAATATAAAACAATACTCTATATTATTTTAAAAAGGTATTTTTAAGTTTATTCATTTTTGAGAGAGAGAGAGACAGAGTGTGAGCAAGGGACGGGGAGAAAGAGAGGGAGACACAGAATC
>NW_027528635.1:1463288-1465037 GCF_008692635.1 Crocuta crocuta | reverse complement strand
GAGGGAGACACAGAATCCGAAGCAGGTTTCCGGCTCTGAGCCGTCAGCACCGAGCCCGACTCAGGGCTCGAACTCACAAACCGTGAGATCATGACCTGAGCTGAAGTTGGACGCTTAACCAACTGAGTCACCCAGGCACCTCAATTCTCTGTACTATTTATAAACACTTTACATATGTGGTAAAAATATTTGTAAAAAATAAATGGAACAGATGCAGATCAATTCAAGAAAGAGCTCGCCTCTGCAAATGGAGAGAGANGCTCCAGGCTCTGAGCTGTCAGCACAGAGCCTGATGCGGGGCTGGAAACCACGGACCTGTGAAATCATGACCTCAACCGACTGAGCCACCCAGGCGCCTCTGAAAACTCAAGTTTTTATTGAGCACGGGAATACTTTCCTTCTATGGTTCTTCCTCCATTAGTTCTTCTTTCTCTCTATCACGTCTCTTATCTATTAGACTATCTGGCTCTGTTTACTACTATGTTATTGTTTCTTTACTCATTATTCCCGTATTGACATTTTTTTACTTAAAATTTTTTTTCCAGTTTATTTATTTATTTTGAGAGAGAGAGAGAAGCAGTTGGGGATGGGCAGAGAGAGAGGGGGACAGAGGATATGAACCAGGCTCCATGCTGACAGCAGAGAGCCCCGTTTGAGGCTCAAACTCACGAACTATGAGATCACAACCTCAGGTGAAGTCTAACACTTAACTGACTGAGCCATCAGGTGCCCCAACATTTTTATACTTTTGCTCTCTATTGCAAAATACCTCTTTCAGTTGATCTTCTAGATTAACTATATTCATTCTCTTAACCTGATTCGAATTGAATTTTGCATGTCAGCAAGCATTTACCCACGAAATCCTTATTTATACTTTTCTGGTATCTTTTCAATTCTAATCTAGAATTTGCCTTAGAGTGTTTCATCTTTTCTCCACTAAATGTGTTTTGGTTCTATACTGAATGTTCAGTGCAATTTCCTCTACTCCAAGCTGCTAATTTCCCCTTAAACGTGAAGCAATTATACTACCTGCTTATTTGTGGGCCTAAAAATTCCCCCTGCTTATTAGTCAACTAGAATGAGTCTCTTCAGCATCTCTAAGTGTCCTTCTACCAGAGTCTCATAGGCAAAGCTGGGTCAGTAGCTAGTGAGGCACAGTGAGTAGAAGGAAAAGATTTCTCTCGATTGTAATATAGCATATTAGTTCAAGTCAGCTGGAAAGTCCGAAGACCAGCTCATGTCAACATAACTTCCAGGGCTGGAAGCAGACAGCAGTCAAGGTTAATTCTTACCTACCATCAATGTGTGTTGAAGAGATACACTTTGGCCATACACAGAGCTTCAGATAGCAAATCCTCCCAGAGACAGGAGTCCTGCCAAGCAAAATATTTCTCATTCTTGTTCCACCCCTTCACTACAATAAATATTGAAATAGAACCTGCCTTCCAATGGATCATATCTATAGGATCTGAACAAGAAGCTCAGCAGGGAGACCAAACTTTGTTGACCTGCTTTAGTACATCTAAAAAGACAGCATTTAGGGGCACTGGGTGGCTCAGCCCATTAATCGTCCAACTTTGGCTCAGGTTATGATCTCACGGTTCCTGAGTTTGAACCCCACGCTGGGCTCTCTGCTGTCAGTGCAGGGCCTGCTTCAGATCCTCGGTCTCCCTCTTCTCTGCACTTCCCCAGAACTCTCTTTATCTTTCTCAAAAATAAATAAACATTAAAAGAGGGGCATGTGACATC
>NW_027528635.1:1457687-1462523 GCF_008692635.1 Crocuta crocuta | reverse complement strand
CCCTAAGCAATAAATATAAATTACTGTTATCAAGTAACAACTCAAGAGGTAATTTGTGGGAATCTGGGCACAAGTAGAGCTTCTCCAGGGACCAGGTCAAAAATCTATCTCAGTCTCTTAAACAAATGGCGGTGCGAAAATTACTACATGCAGTTTGCAGCTGCATACAAAAGAATGAAACTGGACCACTTTCTTACACCATACACAAAAATAAATTCAAAACAGATTAAAGACCTAAATGTGAGACCTAAAACCATAAAAAATCCTAGAAGAGAAGACAGGCGGTGATTTCTCTGACATTGGCCATAGCAACATTTTTCTAGATCTGTCTCCTGAGGCAAGAGAAATAAAAGCAAAAATAAGCTATTGGGACTACATCAAAATAAAAAGCTTTTGGGGCACCTGGTTGGCTCAGTCAGTTAAGCATCTGACTCTTGATTTCAGCTAAGGTCATGATCTCACCATTCATGAGATAGAGCCCTGTGCTGTTAGTGCAGAGCCTGCTTGGGATTCTTTCTCTCTCCCTCTCTCTGTGGCCCTCCCCTGCTTGCTCTCTCTCTCTCTCTCTCTGTCTCTCTAAATAAATAAATAAATAAATAAATAAATAAATAAATAAATAAATAAACATTCTTATAAAATTTTAAAAAATAACAAAAAGCTTTTGCACTGTGAAGGAAACCATCAACGAAACCAAAAAGCAACCCACCGAATAGAAGATATTTGCAAATGCCATATCTGATCAAGGGTTAGTATCCAAAATATATGAAGAACTGATACAACTCAATACCCTCAAACCAAATATTGCAATGAAAATATGGGCAGAAGACATGAACAGAAATTTCTCCAAAGAAGACATCCACATAGCCAATAGACACAAGAAAAGATGTTCAACATCACTCATCATCAGGGAAATACAAATCAAAACTACAAAGGGATATCACCTCTCACATGTCAGAATGGCTAAAATCAACAACACAGCAACAACAGGTGTTGGTGAGGCTGTGGAGAAAGGGAACCCTCCTGCACTCCTGGTGGGAATGCAAACTGGTGCAGCCACTCTGGAAAACAGTATGGAGATTCCTCAAAAAACTAAAAACAGAACTACCCTGTGGTCCAGTCATCGCACTACTGGGTATTTACCTAAAGAATACAAAAAGACTAATTCAAGGAGGCATATGCACCCTGATGTTTATAGCAGTATTATCTGCAATAGCTAAATTATTAAAACAGCCGGTGTCTATCACCTGATGAATGGATGAAGAAGAGGTGGTATAAAAATACAATGGAATATTACTTAGCCATCAAAAAGAATGAAATATCGCCATTTGCAGTGACATGAATGGGATTAGAAAGTATAATGCTAAGTGATACAAGTCAGAAAAAGAGAAATACCATATGATTTCATGCATATGTGGAACTGAAGAAACAAAACAAGTAAGCAATGGGGACAAAAGAAAGAGAGAGAGAGAGGCAAACCAAGAAACAGACTCTTAACCACAGAGGACAAACTGATGGTTACTAGACAGGAGGTGGGAGATGATGGGTGAAATAGGTGATGGGGATTAAGGAGCGCACTTGTGATGAGCAGCGGGTGATGTATGGAAGTCTTGAATTGCTTGTACACCTGAAACTAATATAACAGTGTATGTTAACTATGCTGGATAAAATAAAAAACCTTAATAAAAAAAAATATCTCAGAGTTGATTTCCCTTCACAGGGTACCCAGCATAGAACTCAGCAATACACGGGCACCTTGTAGATTTCATTCTATGGGCATTTCCTCAGAGGACAATGCTTGATATGGACCTAGACATGACCATGGAATGTACTGTCATCAGCAAACTTCTCTAGGAGGATTCTCTAGCAGTGGACGTAAACAAGTAGGAAACAGAACAAGAAAGCAAGATCAAGGTGGATACTATGTAGTGAACAGAGCTGCCAGACAGTTAGACTTGCCTGC
Source organism: Crocuta crocuta (assembly GCF_008692635.1). NCBI lineage: Eukaryota > Metazoa > Chordata > Mammalia > Carnivora > Hyaenidae > Crocuta > Crocuta crocuta. The sequence continues at coordinate 1,460,563 of NW_027528635.1, read as the reverse complement.
GATTACTGTGAGAAATACTTCTTTGAGAACTTGAAGAAATAACTGAGGTACATTTTGGGCAAGAGGACCAGCAATGTTGTTTGTATACAGGCAATAGATATTTGTGTAGCTTGGTAATAATAATAACCAACACTTACCAAGCAATTTCTATGTGCAAAGAAATGTGCCAAATGACTTTTTCTACTTGTATTAACTTATTTTATCCTCTCACTTACTCTGTGAGTTTGTTATAGCCTTTACACCCTATTTTACAGGTGAGGAAACTAAGACTAAAGAGGTTAAATGACTAGTCGAATGTCACAAATCTTCAAAATCTGTGTACTTTTATTCTCCACGTTCTATATTATTATATATATTAGAACTGGCAACTTAACACAGGGTAAATACTGAGACCTATAACCCTACCTGTTTGTAAATTAAGAGGCACTGAAGAGTTTTAAAAGACATAGAAACATCCCCTAAAAGAGACAAGGCAGTTAAGGAGGGGTTAAGTTGTAAACAAGTTGATCAAAGGGCATTACAAACACTGAAGACACATCCATGGGAAGATTTCCCAAAGGGGTTTTTGGGGTTCAAGATGGTAACCCAACCATGAATTCAAGGAAAATTCAGAAATACTACTTTGAATGAGCTAAGCTACCCAAGTTCTAGGATTCAGATCCTTGAATTGGTCTAAATCCTCTGAACTGTCAGAGTCAAATAACCAATTGCTCTTTGTGCTTATATGAAGTTGTTTATAAAAAATCTCAGGGATCTCAACACAACCACCAACCTTATTAACTGTAACGTCCATCAAGCACAATGAATGGGAATCAATTCATAAGCTCTCTTTTAGAATTCACAAAATGGTTTACGGAAAGTAGACCCAGACATTTTTCTTCAAGATTAGAGATACAAATAGTATGTTTCAGAAAAGTCACTTTTCACCAGAAAGAGACACAAGGGAAATGGATACCTAACCTCAACTGTTCTTCCTTATAAGCAAGTTAGTATTTAATAAGTGATATCTCAAAGAGTTGTGCACAAAATACTATTAATATATGTTAGGCTGTTTTGTGATCAATTTTGAAGTCTTCTATGATAGTCATAGAATGACTACAGCTATAGAAACAGGAATCTAATGTAGATTTCCTGTGTTTGGTTAATGACTAAAGTCATTAAACTATAATCCATCCATATATTCATCCACTCAACCACTATTTATTGATCTCCTATTATTTACTGGGGGTAGAGCAATAAACAAAACAGACAAAAATCTCTTTTCTTCCTAACCAACACTACAAGAATTGTATTTGAAGAAAATAATTTCCCTTTTCCTTATTTAGTGATATTTCCATAGTGGCTTCCTGAGAAAAGTGTTGTTACAAATACACACAGAGATAATTTCATTAGTCTTAACTAGCGGTTAGAAAATTTTCTCTACAAATGTACACATAGTAAATATTCTCAGCACAAATATTNGCCCTAGTAGCATCAAAGCAGCCATAGATAATATGTAAATGGATGAATGGCTGTGTTCCAATATAACTGTGTTTTACAAAATCAGATAGTTGGCTGGATTTGGCCCATGGGCTCTAGTTTTTTGACTCCTGGTGTCATTCTCAGGTAAAAAAAAAAAACACTTTCATTTATTAGAAATGAATTTTCTCTTGACAATAAACTATATTAAAAAAAATAAAGGAACTAAATTATAAAAAAAGAAATGGATTTTCAGATGAAGTGAGTTAACTTTACAGTGAAATTGCACGTACATACATAGATGGTTTAATAAATTAAGGCCCAAGATTCTCTGAACTTGCTATCTATGCATTTGTGAATCATAAATCAATTTAATTAATGACAAATTATTGATGGCAGAAAGCTGTTGAATTGTGCTCCCAGGGAAAACCCAGGGAAAATCTGTCTTTAGACGCAACTCATAGCGGAAGACATTTTTTTTCACCAAAAAGATACAAAAATTCCTTCTGATTCTAAAAATTAAAAAAACTCTGGTCACACAGAGAACAGTGGAGCCACCAAGACAGTACAAATGCAGTTACGTAATATTCTGATTTGAAATACAGAGCTGCAGCAGCATACCTCTAGAGATGGAGCTAAGCCTTTTATACAATTGATAAAAACTCAAATTCTACGAATTCCATTCCTAGCCAGACTTCACAATGATATCCCTGGAAACCCTCATTACTGAGGATGAGTGGGACAGGAGCGATGGGAACCACAGACTAGGTAGGGCCCATGTGAAACCATAACGTTTTGCTAGTCATACTGATGAAGGTAATCAGCAATTCCCTACTGAGGAAGAACCATGGAATGAGAATTGCAGCCCCCTCCACGTCTTGTTTCTTGTTCCAGAACATGGCATTAGCCAATCTCAACTGATACTTTTGTAATCTTCACGGAACTCCTGAGTCAAAAAGCCTCTGTCAGTGCAATTAAATATTGATACCTGAATTTTTCAGACCCTGCCTGATTATTAGAGTTAAGACTCTGTTGCCCACAGAAGCCAACTCTGATGGGTTTCTACTAATCCACGATGGGACAACGTGATTATCAAGAAAGATAGTAAGTGCGTTGAATTGATAAACACCAAATACATAAACATCTTTGAGGTCATAAATAATAACTTATTGGACACTGTTGGAGATTGTAGACAACCCATTACTATGCAAATCGATAGAGGGGAAGAAGTAAACATTTACCTTACCTTTCTTATGCAGCCTCAGGGTATCCAAATAGTTGGGAAAAAAACACATTTATTTTTTATAATAGGATTCTAGCTAATAAAGGCAGAATGAAGGATGGTATTAGGAAAAACACTTTTGCAACCCTGTATATCGTAATGGAGCAAAGTCATTATCATCATTGTTAAAACCATC
>NW_027528635.1:1455987-1457653 GCF_008692635.1 Crocuta crocuta | reverse complement strand
GTTGGAGAAATGAGGCTGAAACACCTGAAGGCACTGATGAATCTTGATATTACTAAAAATGTGACATCCAGGTATTAATTGTCTCATGATTTCTTGCAAGAAAGAAATCTTGCAAGATTTCTTGCAAGAAAGAAAGTACACAAAACCACATATGAGGTACTCATATAAAATACAACTTAACCTGAATCTAATTGTGCTTCCAGATCTAGCTCATAGTTTGCAGAAAATACAAGATAAACATACCACAAGATATCAGCAAAACCCAGGATGGGAACCATTCTACAGGACAAAGGACTTATTTTCTCTAATAAACTCATTGCATGAGAAAGAGGGATTTGGGGGCTATTTCAGAATAAACGAGACAAGACAAATCAATCAAATGAAAACCAGCTCTAAAGGGATATTTTGAGATAATCATGGCTATCTAAACATGAACTGAGTACTACATGATTTTAAGTATTATTACTTTTGTTAGACGTGACAGCGACATAATGGGTATGCCATAAAATGTCCTTAGAAGTTAGCAATGCACACTATTTACGAGTTAAATGATGTGATGACTGGAATTTAATCTAAAATACTCCCCTTCAAAGTGTGGGGACACTAGGTTGAAATTGGTTAATAGATACATGGAAGTTCATTACAGTAATATTTTTATTCTAATTTTATGTAGGTTTGACAATTTGGGGGGATAAAAAGTTAAAAGATGCTGGTATCTAGATGGGCAAAACCAAGTAACTTACACTCAATATAGAAAGTTAACAAAATGAGACTTGTTTTGAATTGGATCAGCTTATATATATGGTGTAGTCACATACAATCAAGGATTTTTATTTGAAATCACCCAGTCTTTTGGCTCTATTTTCTAGTCATTAATTACTAACTAGTCAATAAGCTAGACTTATGTTTCATAAAGTCATTTCCCGCTTTCCCATTATAAAGAAAAAGGTCTGTGTTTCATTCTGTGCATGGACATTCATGTTAATCAAATTATCAATATCTGTTCAAATCTCAAAAAATAAACATCATGTAAATACAAAGAGCTGTTGATTATTAAGAAGTCAGAGACAGGTCAACGCACTGAGAATGTGTTTGTGCAGACATAGGGTCAATCACGCATTCATTACCAAAACCTAAATATGTAAGGAATGTTCATGGGATTTTTAAACAGGGGCAGAGCAGAGACAAAGTAGCGGTAATACGGAGCCCAATATTAATACATTTCAAAAGATGATGACAAAATACACCAAATCCCAGAAGGAGTATTTCTTCATAGACTAGCAGGTTTTTATAGGGAAACAAGACGTACGGTTTAATTCTCTTCTTTGATTTCCTTTGTATTTTAAAAGTTCTTCAACCGAGATATATCATGTATGAAATCAAAGTTAATTTTAAGAAAACAAATGCAGAAATGCGTGGGAAGAGGTCTGACATTTACCAGATGACATCCTGTGAATGTGAGTTTAGTCTATATACACGAAATACAAAGAAAAGGTGATCAAGACTGGAAAAAGGACAACACTCGCGGGCCTGTGAAGGCTCTATCTATTCTTTAAATATATTAAAGGGGTATCTGGGTGGCTCAGTCAGTTAAAAGTCCAACTTCGCTTCAGGTCAGGATCTCACGGTTCGTGAGTTCATGAGTTCGTGAGTTTGACCCGGCACT
>NW_027528635.1:1452166-1455885 GCF_008692635.1 Crocuta crocuta | reverse complement strand
GTTCTAGAGGGGAATAGGAAAGTTTTGCTTGTTGAGACTGTATTAGGGACCAGGTTATTTGCAAAGACCATTCAGTCAGGAATTTCTGCCTGTTTTTGTTTCTGGCTTCATCCCCGGGACTTAGTTCCCAGAGAGTGTCCAGTGCATAGCTGGCACTTACATATTGGTTGAAGAGAGGAATAAATGAAGGTATTTTCTCAGTCTCTGCAAATAATCCTTTGAAATAGGTGATGACAGAGGGATGATAGGGAGGTAAGTAACTTGCACAAGATCACACAGGCAATATAGATCGGAACCAAAAGTATCTGACTCCAAAAATGGTTGTGCCGTCCACAAAAATTCAGTGAATCTTTGTGTGTTGTAATATTATTTACATGTTACCAGTAAAATTAAGGAACACCAGTAGGTATCATTTGGAAGCAGTCAACCTACAATGAATACTATAAAAGTCAGTCTTACTTTTGCAGACTGTAGCATGTTACAAAATTACACAGAAACGGAGAAGGTGCTGAAGAGAACGGTCAGCAAAAGATCTAGAAAATAAATCTATGTAACATGACCCTGTAGGTGTGCTAAATTGTGCAATACCAAATTTAGTGCTTGTAAAACTCCAGAAAAGGGAAAGAAGATCCCCTAATGTTGAAGGGACAGACATTTAAAGTCACAGGGAAGGCTATAAAAGGAACTTCAGGAGAGGGGAACAAAGTGAGGAAGACCAAGAAAAGCACACTTGGCTCTACTCTATCATCTTAGTGAATTCCTGTCCTCCTGTTTCCTCACATCCAAACAAGTGGCTATATATTAGTAAAGGAGACAGACATTTATCTTTTTTTTTAATTAAATAAATTTTAATGCGTTTTTTTTGTTTTTGAGAAAGAGACAGAGTACAAGCAGGGGAGGGGCAGAGAGAGTGAGAGACACAGAATCTGAAGCAGATTCCAGGCTCTGAGCTGTCAGCACAGAGCCTGATGCGGGGCTCGAACTTGTGAACCACGAGATCATGACCTGAACTGAAGGTGGACACTCAACTGTCTGAGCCCCCCCAGTGCCCCAACACACACTAATCTGCTGAATCATTCCCCCAATCTCTTGTTTTCTGAAAATCATCCTGTCTTCCTGCCCCTCGCCCCCCTCTCTAGTATACAAGGTTACAGAAAGAGCAGCTCTCCTTTCACAGTATCACCCTATCTTCTGTTACCACAATTTGTGGCCCCAGATTTGGGTGTCTAAACCAAAATGAGAACCCCTCCCCCACAAATTTGATAAAGGAGCTGTAAATGCTAGGAGGTGTGCAAAGAAGAGCTTGTCTATATCAAAACGGAGGACTCAAGCAGACATGCAATGTAGCAAAGACAAGACAAAGAGAAAGATGCTGTAAGATGCTCCCCTATTCTTATAACCAATCCTTCTCCCCTTTCCTAAGCCAGCTACAGCAGAACTTAGTTATCTCCAACAAAATTCCTGTCTAATATAATGAGAATCCTGTAAAGTCAGTTTTGGCTTGGGGTGTGGTGGCTCAGTCGTTTATCATCTGACTGTCGCTCAGGTCATGATCTTGTGGTTCATGAGTTCGAGTCCCACATCAGATGAGCTCAAGCCCTGTTTCAGGTAAGCATGAGCCCCAGGTGAGCCCCGTTTCTCTCTCTCTCTCACTCTCTCTGTTCCTCCTGGGATTCTCTCTCTCTCACTCTCTCTGCCCCTTGATCACTTGTGCCCCCTCCCCAAAATAAATAAAAATAAAGCCATTTTTGGCTTTCACATTCTCAAATTGCATAGGTAATTATGGTATTTTTATGGCAGAATATGCACATGGAACAGACTCAGGCATGGTTACAGTGCAAGCCCCATGAGGGCAGAGATCTTTACTTCGCTCACTGATTAATCTTAAGTGCCTAGAACAGTGCCTGCCACAAGGTGGGTGCTCAGTGGCTGCTGAATGAAGATAAAGGCTTATACAAGACCAGAGAGCCATCTATTTCCATATGTCGGTAAAGCCAGATTATAGATAATTGGAAAGTATAAGTGTTATCTAGAGAGACTTAGGGAGCCTATGATGAACCGCTACTAAAATGAACGTTGGGTTTAAGAAAAATATTTCAAAGGATTTCCACTGATTTTGAGATAAATATTAAAATCCTTGGAATTGACTATAAAAGCCTACAAGGACTGGCCCCCCATGCCGTCATCCAGGAAACTCTCTGCAAGCTCCCTGTCAAGTCAACACTTAAGCCACAGAGCTTGCTGGCTTCTTTTCTTTTCCTTTTTTTTTTTTTTTTTTAATCTGCCAACTGCACTCACACCACAGAGAATTGTATATGCTACCCTTCTACTTGGAAAAATACTCCTTCCCCAAATTTCCTAAGTAAACCCACCTATTCCTCCAGATTTTGGCACGGTTATCACTTCCTGTTGAATGCTTTCCTTGTTACCATCAAGGTTAAAATTGAATATTTGTTAATGTAATTTGAGAAAATTAGCATCCAATCGATCTTTCCAATTGACTGCGTGAGGCACAGAATGTGTCTCCCTTTGCTTCACCAGAGAAGCCTCTGCTTCTGGGATAATACCCAGTATATACTAGCTGCTTAATAAACACATTCTAATTAATGCGTGACTGAGTAAACACAATTCTGGCGGTCATACTCAGGACCGATTAGAAAAAGCAAACTCTATGTATTTACCCAAATAAAATGAAAACACAAATTTAAGAAGATATATGCATTCCTATGTTTGTTGAAGCATTATTTACAATAGCCAAGATACAGAAGTAATGCGAGTGTCCAGTGACACACACTGGAATCTCACTCAGCCATAAAAAGGATGAGATCTTTCCATTAACAACAACATGGATGGACCTAGAGGGTATTATGCTAACTGACATAAGTCAGGCAAAGAAAGAAAAATACCATATGCTTTCACTTTTATGTGGAATCTAAAAAACAAAATGAATAGACAAACAAAAAGCAGAATCAGACCTATGAATACACAGAACAAACTGATGGTTGCCAGAGGAACGTGTCGGGGCGGGGGGGGATGAGCAAAATGGGTGCAGGAAGGGGGAGGTACACACTTCCAATTAGGGAATGAATAAGTCATGAGAATAAAAGGTGCAGCACAGGAAACAGACTCAATGGGACTGTAATAGCGCTGTGTGGTGACAGATGGCGGCTACCCTTGCGGGGAGCACAGCATAATGTGCAGAGTTGTTGAATCACTACATTGTACACCTGAAACTAATGTCACATCATGTGCCAACCATACTCAAAACAAGAAAAGAAAAAGAAAAGTGGAAGATGGAGGTGTCAGATGAGAGACAGGACTTACAACTGTGGCATAAGGATATTAACTTCTAGACCAGGGTCATGGCAATGGAAATGGAGAGAAAGGTATAACGATGGGGCTACTTTGTATTAGTTTATCTTTTACTGTGAAACAATAAGTATTTATTATATAAACCTCACACAGCTCAGATGGGGACTATATGAAGAACAGAAGTCCCCAGTCCTAGTCCCCTGAATCCCGTGTTCTCATACAGTCATTGCTAACAGCTTCTTTGGTGTCCAGGGCAAACATGTCTGTTTGTATACAAACACGTATGTTTTCATGATACACGTGAGATTTTATATGGTGTCTTCTTTTGCCTCTACTTATCTATTTTCCATCCTGCTCCACCCTGCTCTTTTCCTAAGCAGAACTGAAATGTATGGATGGCATCGTCC
>NW_027528635.1:1444085-1452083 GCF_008692635.1 Crocuta crocuta | reverse complement strand
ATCCTCCAAGGTCTCCTGCCCTCTGGATTTCCAAAGGGCTCAGCCAATGGGAGGCTCTGGCGGAAGACGAGAGGAAGGTGAGTTACACAGGAACTGTTGTATCCGGCCTCCCTCTCTGCAAGGGCGCTTTACCTTTGCTGTGTCCTTCTGCAGAAGAAACTACTCTTCGTGCTAATGCTATGACCCATCCGCATCTTGGAAATTAACTGCTTTATAAATAAACCCTCTTCACATTATCTTAATTCGGTGGATCATGAGTTTCCTGCTGGGATCTGACACAGGTATCATGCTCTATATAGTGTAGCGGCCTTGATTTTTCCCACTTGTATCACACTGCTGCTTCTGTGAAGCAAACTGTTCATATTTCAACTTCTCTGTAGTTGGGGTGCATCTTAAAATTGATACTGCATCACAGCTTAACTCTCAGTGTTTTTACTTCCTTAGTGGTATATAAAATAGTGGTGCCCCTTAGAATTGATGACATACAATGAGGTATCTTGGGCCTCTATGCATATCTGTACAAAGATATGGTACAGAATACGGAGCGGGGAAATTCGTTGTGGGGGCTTCTGGGAGATACGGCAAACAGAACCACATAGTCAAGCTCAGTTGCCTGAGAGAATAGCAGTGCCACTGACAGAATTAGGGCCCTGAGCCGGGGCAGCTGATATGCATAGAAGACAATACTGAATTTTCGAAAGTCCGCTGGGTACTTGGAGGTAAAAGCATTAAGGCTGAGATTAGAAAGCATCACTGGGGAGCATCATAAACTTCTGAGAAACCAGTGTCCTTGGTGTGAACTTGTCTTAGCTCAGGCTGCCATGACAAAATGCCATAGGCTTAAAAAACAGACACTTATTTTCTCACAGCTCTGGAGGCTAGAAGTCCAAGATTAAGGTGCCAACATGACTTGGTTCCGGGGAGAGATGTCTTCCTGCCATGAAGATGGCTGCCTCCTAACTGTGTGCTCCCATGGCCCTTCCTTGATACACAGACAGGGAGAGAGGGACCAGGAGACAGGNCCTTATGATCTCATCTAAACCTAATCACTTCCCAGAGGCCCCATCTCCAAATACCATCACACTGGGGGCTAGGGCTTCAACACATGAATTTGAGGGGACACAATTCAGTCCATAGCATTCTGTCTCCTGTACCCCCAAATTCACATCCTTCTCACATGCCAAATGCATTCAAGCCATCCCAACAGCCCAACAACTCTTAACTTGTTCAAGCATCAACTATAAAGTCTCAAGTCCAAAGTCTCATCCAAATATGATCTAAATAAGATATGGGTAAGATTCACGATACAATCCATCCTGAGACAAAGTCACTCTCCAACTGTGAACTGTGAAACCAGACAGGTTTTGTACCTCGAAAATACAATGGTAGGACAGGTACTGAGTAGAAATTTCCATTACAACAGGAGTATTCAGAAGGAAGAAGAGAGACAGTTCCAAGTAAGACCAAAACCTATCAGGGCAAATTCTGTTAGATCTCAAGTCTTGGGAATAAAACTTTATGACTTGATGTCTTGCCTTCTAGACCTGCTGGAGTAACAATATTACCTCCATGGCTCTAAGTAGGGAGTTTTGTCTCCACAGCTCTGCTGGGCTGGGGTCATCTTGGAAGGCCCAGCTCCCACAGCTGTACCAAGGTTGTCCCGGTTCTTTGGTGTGAAAGAATCTGGGGACAGCTGCCCCAAATCATAGCTTTCTGAATTACCAAATAGTCTGTAAACCAGACAACCCAGCCAATTTCTAATTCTTACGCTATTTCCTATCGTCACACTAGTGAGAAACAAGGATACGTGGATGGTAGAAAGTGAGTCAAGGAAACAGATGCAGCGAAAGCTATGTATGAGGGAGAGTTCAGGGTGTCTGGTGACCACTTTTCCTAGTACTTGAGAGCTGATTTTATATGTTGATATTTGGTATCTTGTCAAATGGTTATAACGAATTAGTAGAATTAATTGTTGTCATTCAATCCTGGCTGACCAGGAATAAAATATTTATTCCCTCTTGGCCTAGCTAGAAACTTCTCTCATTCATTCAATTCATTCAATCATTAATTCAACAAGTATATTTTGATCACTTTCATGCCAAATAAAAGTTCAAACTTTTTTTAATACAATGAGGAACAGGACAGGTGTTAAAACCTTACTGAGCTTAGACACTGGTGGGGTTTACAGAGAAGTAAACAGAAAGTTACCATGCAGTGTGATTTGTGTGGATGGGAAATGTTCTGGATGCTATGGGAACACAGACGGGCATCTACCCCAGAATGAAAGTGTTAGAATGGGAGACATTAGGGTGGCTCAGTCAAGGAAGGAGTGGAGTGTTCTGGGCAGAAAGAACAGTGTGTCCACAGGTTTTGAGTTCACAAAAAGAATGTAGCATGCTTGAGGAAATTTAAGACATCTGACTCCTAAATCAATCAATTAATTAATGGTAACCTTGGTCTGGAACAGTGATTACCAACTAGGAATGATTTTTTTCTCCTCCGCCCAAGCCCTAGAGACATTTGGTAACATCTGGAGACATTTTCAGTTATCACAACTGATTGGGAGTTGCTACAGGCATCCCATAGTGGCTAGGGATGCTGTTAAACATTCAGAAAGGCACAGGACTACCCCCCTCCTGCCCCCCACAGCAAAGAACTATTGGACCCAAAATAGTGCCAAGGTTGAGGAAACCTGGACTAGACCTCTCCATGTCCCAATAGTCACTTGTTACAAGTATAAGTAACTACGTTATTAATACTAAAATGATTTATTTAATGGCTATCTCCTCTGCTATACAGAGACTCCAAGATGTCCAAGACTATGTTCTGTTCATTGCCATATACTTAACATCTAGCATATTCTTTAGCACATAGTGGACATCCATTGATTTGCTTAAAGGGAGAATTAATAACTGGCCAGGGACAGGGGTGGGCAAGAGGTAAAAGAAATGCAAGGAGGTGCCAGATCATGTGGGGTCACATCTCTAGGGACAGATACAAAGGCAGTAGAGAAGAAGGGGAGTCTTGTCCTCAATGCATTATTAGCCATCTTCCCAGTCTTTGATATGGAAAGATGACATTTTCTCAAAGTTGCAAAATGCTATGCAAAAGCAATTTTAAAAGGAGTTCGCTAACCCTTGATTCTGAGCACATTATCACCGTAACCCTCTCCTTTAACTGCAAAAGCATTTGTTATTGGTGAAGAATTTCTGGAGGTGCTGCTGCTGGTTCATGAAGGGGCTTAGACTTTTCATGGGAAGAATGGGCAGTGACATGACCGGACTGTCATTTTAGAACATTAAGTCTTGCTGTGGTGTTAAAATGCTTTAAAGGAGGAAAAGCTGAATGCAAAGAGAACAATCAACAGACCGTCTTAATGCAACAAGAAGTTGTGGAGGCCGACACAAACACAGAGGCAGCAGAGTTGGGAAGCAGTGCGTATGATTTTAGATCTGTTTGAAAGGGTTACGAGTAGGTAAAAGAAGAAGTCAAAAATGATCTGAGATTTCTACCCTGGTAAATTAGGTGGATGTGACAGGAAAGGAAATGGAAGAGAAACAGATTTGAAGGTGAAAATGATTTCTGTTTTAAATATGTTGAGATTAGGGTATATGAAAAACCTCTGAGTGGAGACAGCTCGCATCTTGTTGCTGACATTATGCTGAAGTCCAAGCTGATCTGGGCTGCAACTGTGGCTGTGTAACTCGATGGAACATTGCTAATGTGAGCACTGCCAGAGTCTAAAAGCACCCAGGCAGTAACAGGAGAGAATACGAGGGATATGGAAGAATGAAAGCAGAGGCAGAGATCGCCAATGAAGCGTTTGGAAGAGTCTGCCATGCACAAGGAAAACCAGGGGAGTATTTAGTGACAGAATCCAGGGAAGGAGAGATTTTTAGAAATAAGAAAGCACTTAACTATGTAAGGTAAGGGCAGATGAATGGGTTTTGAATTGGGTGGTCACTAAAGAAACTATTAAGAACATTTTCAAGCAAATAATGAGCCAGAAAGGAGTGGGTTGGTATGTGAACAGGAAGAGTGGAAGTTCAAAACGATGCTTAAAGTTTAAGAAGTTTCACTCTATGGCTAAAATGAACANGGTGTTATATGGAAACCAACTTGACAATAAACTATAAAAGAAATAAAATAAGATAAAGTAAAATATAAAATACTAAAGAAGTTTCACTCTAAAGGTGAGGAGAGGGAAAGAGCGAAGGCTGGAAGGAACTGGACATTGAAAAGGGGATTTTTATTTTTAAAGATAAGAGATACTTCAGAATGTCTAAATGCTAATGAAAGAAGGTGCACCTGGGTGGCTCAGTTGGTTAAGTGAGTTCAGCTCAGGTCACGATCTCATGGTTTGGAGGATTGAGCCCCGGGTTGCGCTCTGTGCTGACAGTATGGAGCATGCTTGAGATTCTCTCCCTCACGCTCTCTCTGCTCCTCCCCTGCTCATGCTCTCTCTCAAAATATAAATAAACATTTAAGAGAAGATGCCAGGAGAGACTCAGCAGAGCTGGACCACTCACGGCAGCAAACGGAAATGGGATTCCTCAGAACTACACTGGCAGCACCATCTATCTGCCACGTGCCAACTACCTGAGCTTGAACAAATCGCATGACCTCATTTGTCGTCTATCAAAACTGTGTGGAACAGTAGTGCCTACTCGCCCCCGGTGTTCTGCCAAGTTTTAAACGAGATAATGAATGCTCTTGCACAGTGTCTGGTACACGGTAAACATATCATCAATGGCCGGCAAGAAGACAGATCAACGGGACATAGAAAAATGGGCAGAGGACAAAAGAGAAGGTGCAAGGGCCAATGCATTCAGGAAAATCTGTTTCAAAGAAATGCTCGTGGAGATATCTGTGATAATTTTTTTCCTATGAGATTGAGAGAATTTCAAAAAACAATGCTTAGAGTTGACAAGGGTATGGGAAATCAATATAGTTATACATTCGCTTTTTCTTGGAGCAAAAATTGATATCACATATCTGAATTGATATAAAATATCTGAAGGGCAAACTAGTATGAGTCTAAAGCCTTTAGGTGAGCCCCTTTGACCCACAAATTCCACTTCCACAAATTTATCCTAAGGGCAAAGCCATCTCTTAACCAGATAATTAAATACATATGTATGAAAAACACTTTTTATCATAATGTTGTTTATTACAGAGGAAAAAAACCACAATCCAATATCCTTTAATAGAGGATTGCTTAAATAAACCATGGTATATCCCTTCCATAGGATCCTGTAAAGCCATCGTAAGATGACGATATTTTCTAAAATTAAAAGTACACTTGTGAGTGTATTCATGTATTTTGCAAAAAGTCTGCAAAGACAAAAATATTAATAGTGGATGGCCCTAGGTGATGAGATTACAAATTGTCTTTATTATACTTGTTTTTATGACTTTCCCGAATCTTCACAGAGAATATATTCATTTTATAACAGAAGAATAAGTTATTTCTAAAAGTGAACTATATTCTCATCTATCTAGGTATTCCATCTAGACCATGACAGAAAAAAAATGGATTGACTTTGTTTTTAACGGGGGTAAGGTCTTTTTTTGTTCTACCTATGGACTCGATTGATTGGAACAGCTTAGAATGCAAGGAACACATGCTTTTTAGAATTTAACTGTGTCTAGATTTTAATACCAATCGAAACTAGTTTTATAATATGAACTCAATTTCTCTCTCTTCACACACATACACACACACGCACAAAGCCACCCTGGAATCTCTGTGAAATAACACACACTCTACAGTAGAGATGTGGGGGTGCCTTTAATGTATAAACAGTTGATTTTGAAGAATGGTGCTAAGCTACTTCCCAGATTTTACACTGTTTCTCTTCCTAAAATGCTGCCAGCTGAACTGGAATCTCCGTGCCCCCCGCCTACCTGGAGGTGACGAGCACTGTGTTCAAAGGGCTCATGTGCAATCAGTGAACTTCTTTCTTTGCCTTTAACCTGTTTTCCACAAGCGAGCCAGGCAGCTGAAAAACGTCTTGAGGAAACGGGCTCTGTCTGCTTGGGAAGAACTAGGCCAGTTCTTTGTAGGGACCTGTGCAATGGACACCTACTTACTCTAGAGACTTGATTCTAGTTTGCTGGGTAACCCAGGATAAATTTCATCCTTTCCCGGGGCTTCAGTTTCCTTACATGTTATGTCAAAGTGGTGAGTCAGAGGACCTCGGAGGTTTCTTATGTCCCTAAAACACCCAAGTCTTTGATAAACTAATTTGCACCAAAATGGAAATGCGTTAATTGTCCCCAGTGTCAAACTTGGGGTAACAGGGAATTTCAAAGAAGCTACACTTTCTCCAGTAATCTCGCATGAAGGGTTTGGAGAAGCCAGGGACCTCTTGTAATCTAACAAATTGCTACAGTCTCTGATCTGCCCAGGGCTTTGTTATGATATATACGACTTGCACTGTCTCCTTTTCGAAATTAATGCTAATTAGTTGTGTCTTGAAGGTTAAACATTAAAGTTTTTGGACATAGGTATTTCAATATTTGCACTATCAATGGTTAAATCTACCTCTGTGCGTATGTGTATATGTGTGCACGTGCGTGATGGAGAAGTATGGAGCACATGCTGCCTAAAGCAAGTGCTTGGGAATTCACATGCAAACAGACTTGGATCAGTAATATGTCTGTTTTATATGTTTTTTTTTTTCCTTTTGATCGAGTCTAAAAAGTGCTGCACCTATGATCTGAAATTCCAAACATCCAGAGCATACACACTAGGAAGTGATTGTAGGTTTATTTCCAACTTCGGAAAACATATAATCAAGCTGCTTGGTCATATCAAGTCTCTGCATCCTTATAACACTACACACACTTGGGACGCCTGGGTGGCTCAGTTGGTTAAGCATCCGACTTTGGCTCCGGTCATGATCTCACAGGTCCCGCACTGGGCTCCATGCTAGTGGCTCAGAGCCTGGAGCCTGCTTTAGATTCTGTGTCTCCCTCTCTCTGTCCCTCCCCCACTCGTGCTCTGTCTCTGTCTCTCTCAAAAATAAACAAACATTAAAATAATAATAATAATAGTCATTAAAAAAAACACTACACTCAGACGATGACTTCCTTTCACACATATGCTATGTACCTTCCTTTCCGCCACATATTTAGAGAAGCTTGTGTGCATGTGTGTGGGGGGATGTTTTTGCTGTTGTTTCTTATTTGTTTTCCGAGGTGATTTTGCCTGCCCAGAACCCAGAAGAAACCTTAAAACACTTTGTCACGTATAAACTAGTTACAAGTGATATTCAAAAACAGAAACAAAATCAAAACCAAAAACCAACGTAGCACCATCCGGGCAGGAAAAAGCTCACCCTGCTAATTCTCGGACTCCCCTAAAGTATCTAGTTAACTCGAAGGGCAGGGTCCACCTGACACAGAGGAGCACAGTGACTGCTATCGCGAAAATGGGCTGCGGTCACTGCTCTTCCGTCCTCACCTGGAGAGCNTTATTCGATTCATTTACAAACGGAACTAGGATTAGTCTGGGCAAACCACTATTCTCCTATCTCAAATCCAGCAAAGTAAATGTGTTAGCTTTATCCTTCAGCTAGAGACTGAAATTCCCCCGATGTCTCAGAGATATGTAGACAAATGAGTCAATTCGCTGTTATGCCACCACAAAATCTAAAAGGATCACCGGATATCCTTTCTGACCAATCACACCCAATAACTGTCTCAAGCTCAACTGTAGTTTTTTTCACAAAGTGTTAGTTGAAACAATAATTATTCAACAGATAAATTTCATTCCAATCTAATTAAGTCAACTATAAAAAAGCCATATATGATCTTACTACTTTANGAGGCAGAGAGAGAGGAGACACAGAAGCCAAAGCAGGCTCCAGGCTCTGAACTGTGAGCACAGAGTCCGATATGGGGCTCAAACCCACAGACCATGAGATCATGATCTCAGCAGAAGTTGGACGCTTAACGGACTGAGCCACCCAGGTGCCCCAACAAAATGGAAAG
>NW_027528635.1:1443482-1444043 GCF_008692635.1 Crocuta crocuta | reverse complement strand
ATCTTACAAATATTGCTGAGGGGCACCTGGGTGGCTCAGTCCGTTAAGCATCCAACTCTCGATTTCAGTTCAGGTCAGGATCTCACAGTTTGTGAGTTTGAGCCCTGCATTGTGCTCTGTGCTGACAGCATGGAGCTTGCTTGGGATTCTCCCTCTGCCTCCCCCTCCCCCTCCCCGTTGTTCTCACTCTCCCTCTCAGAATCAATAAACAATCTTAAAATACTGCCCAGTGAAATAGTAAGAAACAATGGCACATAAATTTTAAGATGCATGCCTGTGAACTGCAATATGCATTTTATGAACGCTCAGGCAAGGGAAAGGATAAAATTCATTAGAGTGACTGAAGAAAAGGGGAATGGGGCCCAGGAGTGGAAATAAAGGACAACAGAGAAGTAAATACATGGCACAGAGACCTGAACAATTAACTCAAGGAATGTGATCCACTCAATCCTGGACACTTAATGTCGAAACCCCTCTGCTATGATCCCAAGCATGAAAAAATTTTGGAGGTAGTATTTAATACTAGACATGCAGGAGTCTGGGGGGTGATGATAAAAATGG
>NW_027528635.1:1437571-1443429 GCF_008692635.1 Crocuta crocuta | reverse complement strand
GATGCCGTTGGTGATTTTCAGTAGGATGGGTTTTTGGATCTAAGAGCCTTTCAGCAGAGGATGATACACAACCACCACCACCATGAGTTATGTGGCGTGGAGGTGATCTGTCTACCTTTTTGGGAGATGTGCCATCT
Source organism: Crocuta crocuta (assembly GCF_008692635.1). Classification (NCBI taxonomy): domain Eukaryota; kingdom Metazoa; phylum Chordata; class Mammalia; order Carnivora; family Hyaenidae; genus Crocuta; species Crocuta crocuta. The sequence goes on along the minus strand of NW_027528635.1, from coordinate 1,443,292 downwards.
CATCTCAACCCATCTGGACCAACACCTCCTCATCAAAACACACATGTGCCCGCGCGCGCACACACACACACACACACACACACACACACACACACACACTCCCTCCAAGTCCTTTTTTTCCTGCCTGGGAATAAAGTGTTAAGGAGGAAATTGGTCTTCAGTGCGCAGTCTTCACCTCATCCTCATGCACTGATGTCTGGCTGACTGTGGGCCTGGAGGTCTGGCCCTGGGCCCTGCGGGACCAACCCCCCCAATCTCTCCCTTCTGTCATACTTGCTTCCTCCCTTGTCTCATCAGAGACATATCTTTTCATAGCTTGTTGATGTTATTTTCATCATTGCAGTCTGTGTACCCTGTTGCTGTAACCTCTGCTTGCTGGTTGTGGTCCGCCATTTGTCCACAGGTTCCTCGGGAGACTCTGCACATGGTCTCCAGGCCTCTCTATATACAATGCATTGCCTGGATGGGCAGAGTTCCCCCGGGTCTCCTGGTTCTGCTCTGGCTGAAGCTGTGGTCTCTTATTTTGATGCACTCTTTCCAGCAGCTGCTGCTGACAGACAAATGTTGTTGCTCTCGCTTCTCTCTTGTGCATTAGTCTGGGGGAAAGAAAATGGAGTCTGGGTGGAAAGGGGGCTTCCTAAGAAGGGGTGTGAGCCGACGAGAGATTGGTGTGAGGCAAGGGCAGGGGAGAGGTCTCGGGTGGGGGGTTGATGAGGGGGAAGTAGGGGAGCGTGGGTAAGGTTATCTGAGCTTGGCACTGTCGTTGCGCTTGCGGTGATGCCAGGTCATCCCCTTCTGCCTTTCTTCTCGTGTGGTTGCTTGTTTCCCCCTGATGATTAGTTGTTCCACGCTTGCAGTTGGGTGCTTCCTGCTTGTATTGGTTGTTCAATATCCGTGCTAGGTTCTCAGCCATGTTGAAGCCAAACAGTGGTCTACCCTCCCAGTATTTACCCGTCTCAAGTCAAGTAGGAGCCACACCTTTACTCTTTCATCATCAAGACACTGCTGTGGCCAGTGGTAGCCCTGGGGTGTCTCGGATCCCCGAAAGCATCACTCCTGACACCTCCACAGTGAAAGGATTTGAGGCGTGGGAGAGGCCAAGATGTTCTAGTTGGATGGAGGTGTTTCTTCAGCACCCCGAAAGATGCATCCCAAAGTTACTTGCCATCTCTTCTTATCTCCCCTGGTTCAAATCTGGCGGCATGCATGGCAGAGAGGGGACGTTTCCTCCATGCCTTTCCCCAAGGCTACCCCTATTCATTGTTTTTTCCTGTTTTCTCCCACCCTTCACTATTACCGAGTGTTCTGGATGTCTTACCTAAAACCCCAAGGCAAAGTGGCCATATTCCCATCTCTGTGGAGATGTGAGTCACCTCACTTCCCTCCTACAAATCCCTCTTATGCGCCTTGGAGACCTTTCAATTATTGGCTACCATGAGGGAGTTTTTCCATCCCGCCTCCTTTTCCTACTGTCCACATAGCTCTTCTCAGTTTTCTATTTCCAGACCAAAATCATTGTCTTCAGGCTGCCAAGGTTTCAGTGAATAAACTTGCTCTACTTGGGATCCTCATCTTGTTCACATTGAGGAGAGTGAGTTTATCTCAGTGGGTGTAATCCTCAGAGGTTACCACCACAGGCGAGGAGGGGTAAATGCACACATGCTGGACATCGAGCTGGGCGTTTTCCTGCAGAAAACTATAATTTCAGACTTAGGAGTATGCTGTGCAAGGGGCTCGTCTTAACCAGACACGTGTGTGCCATATGGGAAAAGCACTTGTCAGTTTGTCCTCAGCCACCAGAGACTTTCTCACATGATGCTACTGCCGCACTGTTAACGTCTTACTTCCCTTCCTGCTCCTGTGGCCTCCTGGACAAATGGAGCTCATCTCACTCCCATGATGAGGGACACTGGGGGAATGCATACTTATGAATGACTATATAACAAGCTTCTAGCTTCGCGGAAGAGACACTTTGTGAACGAGTCCTGCCCTGTCCATTTAGCTCATTAATGTAAAGGGTCTTCCAGGATTCAGGCCTTGGGGAAATGGGTGGCAAGATTAGCCAGAGATCACAGTTTCCGAATTCTAATAGCAGGTCCAGCCAGCCTGTGGTCCGCACCTGAGCACATATCTTTCTCGGTTAGTGGATCTTGTCTGGGTTTCCCATGGACCACTTTCTGGAAGTTACTGGTTGCTCACTAACCCAAGGTGCATTGATACATTATACTACTTAAAATATTTTTTGAAGGTGTAACGAAATATACCATACGCTCAACATCAGAGAAAGCTGACAAAACTGGAAACATGTTTGCAACACATACCACAGATAAAAGGGCTAATATCATTAATATGTGAAGACTTTTAAAATAAAGGGACAAAGGACCCCAAATCTGCTAGAAAAATGGGGAAAATACATGGACTGAAAATTTGTAAGATCGAGAACAGACCCTTAACGGTCTGAAATAAGAGAAATCCCAATTCAAACAACCCTGAGATATGGAGACCATCTCAGAACTAACACAAACATTTGAGTTCATAGCCAAAGACATTTAAAGTTGCTACAGCTATATTTTATATGTTCAAAATGTTAAAGTACAAACATGCTTCCATGGAGAAGGATCATGTAGAACTTTTAAGAGAAGAAAACTACTGTATTTGAGATGGTAAAATCACCAGATGGGATTAATGTTGGATCAGACATGACATCTAGAAAGGCGTGTGTGTTTGAAGACATAAGTGAAGCCATCCAGAATAAGACCGAGGGAGTGAATTAATATATACAAGGGATAATATACCATGATCAATTACGGTTTCCTCAATGAAGGCAGGTCTGGTTAAACACTCAAATGTCATCAATGTAATGGATCATATTAACACATTTTTAAAGAGCATAATTATATGCCCTATCATATAATCAATAAGTACAGAAGATCCATTTGAATAAATCCAACATTCTTTCATGAGAAAAATACTCAGCAAACTAAGAAGAGAAAGTAACTTTTTTTATGTGATAAAGGGCATCTACGAAAAACCTGTAGCTAAAATTATAGTTAAAAGGAAAGGATTGAATTATTTCCCTCCAATATCAGTATAAGAGGACAAGGATTTACACTCTCCCTGCTTCTATTCATGTCTAGCCAGTGCAAAAGGACAAGAAAAAGAAATAAGGGACATTTATTTTGGAAATGAAGAAATAAAACTACCTATACTCATAGATGACGTGATCATCTATGTAGAAAATCCAATAGAATCACCAAAAAGCTATTAGAACTAACAAGTGAGTTTAGCTAAGTTGCAGAACAAAATGTAAATATGTGGAAATCAGTTATATTTCTATATATGCATGAAGAATAATTGGGAACTGCATTTTAAGATATAATACTCTTTACCATAGCCTCAAAATTATGAAAATGCCTAATGAGAAATCTAAGATGTAAAATCCTGGGGCACCTGTGTGGCTCAGTCAGTTAGGCATCCGACTTCGACTCAGGTCATGATCTCACAGTTTTTGAGTTCAAGCCTTGTGTTGGGCTCTGTGCTGACAGCTCAGAGCCCGGAGCCTGCTTCGGATTCTGGGTCTCCCTCTCTATCTGCCCTTCCTGTGTTCGCACTCTGTCTCTCTCTCTGCCTCTCAAAAATAAACATTAAAGACGTGAAATCCTGTACACTGAACTACATAGCTGGGATTTATTAAAGAAGCCCTAAACAAATGGAGAGACACCTAAACAAATGCATGGATGGGATGATTCAATATTGTTAGCATGTGAATTCTTCCCAAATTGATCTATAGATCCAATGCATTCCAGTTCCAGTAAGCTTTACTGTAGAAATTAACAAGCGGATTCTATAATTTGTATGGAAATCTAAAAGGTCCTAGAATAGACAAAACAACTTTCAAAAAGAGGAATAAAGTGGAGAGACTGCCATTATCTGGTTTCAAATAGTATAAAGGTACATGTTTCAAAACAGTGTAGTACTAGCGTGAATATAGAAAATTAGGTTAATGGAACAGAAGATAGATTCCAGAAATAGACCCACACATATAAAGCCAGATGATTTCTGACAAGGGAGCAAAAGGAATTCGGCAGAGATACAAGGGACAGCACGGGCAGGAAAGATGGATTACAGAAGGACTAAAGGAAACTTGTGCAGGTTGTAACTGCATTCACTCTATTTATAGCGGCGATCATTTTTTATGTTTATTCATACGTCACAACTTACAAAATTATACAATTGTGATACATGTGGTTTACTGTGTGTCAATTGTATCTCAATGAAAGTTTTTGTTTTTAGGACATAGGATTAAAATCTTTACTCAAATCTTGTCTTTGTCACTTAGCTATCAGCAAGGCTCTGGACAAGCGAATATCTCTCATCCTCTGTACCTTCATTTTTAAAATGGGGGTGATAACATTACCTACCCACAAAGGTCATGAAATTATTAATTAAAACAATATACATAAATCACACAATAAATGCTCAATAAATGGCAAATCACTTTAGTGTCTACAATATCTTATTTAATGTTGTATAAAATCACACTGTAGATGTGCATAAAAATGTCCTTAATCCACCCTGATTATTAGCTTCAAATTCTTTAGTATTAAATAAAATACTACAATGACTCATCCTTGCATATTATTTTTTGCACACACGCTCAGTTATCCCCTTAACATAAACATTTGCAAGTGAAACATTCAATTCCAAGGGTATGCACATTTTAAAAGTTTTTTGATACGTGTTGCCAAATTTACTTCTGGAAAGTGTGGTATGCATTTGTATTCTCAGCAGCTCTGAATGTGTGTATTGCCTTTTTTCCCTTTCCATATACTAGCTGGCACTGAGCATTCCTTTTCTTCTTTACTTTAATCTCTCTTATCTGGTAGACTTAAAAAAAGATACAGTCTTTTGTCATCTTTCACAAAGTCCTTTAAGCTTTTTTTTAAAAAATAATTTTTTAATGTTTATTTTTGAGAGAGAGAGAGATAGAGCATGAGCACGGGAGGAGCAGAGAGGGAGGAAGACACAGAATGTGAAGCAGGCTCCAGGCTCCAAGCGGTCAGCATAGAACTTAATGTGCGGCTCGAACCCACAAACCGTGAGATTATGACCTGAGCTGAAGTCGAACGCTTCACAAACTGAGCCATCCAGTCACCCCAAAGTTCTTTAAGCTTTTAAGAGAAGACTGAAGGGGCGCCTGGGTGGCTCAGTCAATTAAGTATATGACTCTTGATTTTGGCTCAGGTCATGATCTCATGGTTCGTGAGTTCAAGCTCCACATCCAGCTCTGTGCTGACAGTGCAGAGCCTGTTTAGGATTCTCTCTCTCTCCCTCTCTCTCTGCTCCTTCCCTACTTGTGTGCATGCTCACTCTCTCTCTTTCTCAAAATAAATATTTAAAAATGTTAAAAATTAAGAAAGAAAAAAGAAGGCTAAAGATATGGTTAGGAAAATGTAGATGCTATTGTGAAGCTAAGAAGATCACTTAATAAAAGCGTAGGGGTCTGTTAGCTTTCGATCATGGTAGGCACTGTTGAGCACCTACCCTAATGTGTCCATCACCTCTTCTTCCTGCCTGGTGGAAACTGACTTTGATTCAGCCAACCCCATTCGCTATGTTCCCACATGACTAAAGAGGAATCAAGGATGAGGACAAATCAAAAGAAAACACAAATGTTTTCAAGAACTGTTCCACTCAGTTTAGGGAAGGTTCACACAAGCT
>NW_027528635.1:1431628-1437559 GCF_008692635.1 Crocuta crocuta | reverse complement strand
ACACAACCTCAATTCCACCTGCCACAGAAATATTCCAGAAAGAGAGGACAGAAAACAGAATCCTGAGAAACTTCACAACCTACCCTCAATTCAGAGTGTGGCTGATGAAGAGGATTCATAAGCAAATCTGGGACAACGGTGCAGACAGTTCCATTATTTAAAAAGCCCACCTATGAACCCCTCCTCCTGTAATCACAGTCCAGAAAAACTGCTCAAATTTGCTATGATTCTCTATTCCCCACTGAGAGGAGAGTTGAAGAGGAAAAGCAGAAGGATCATAAAAACTCAGAACTAATTATCATCAGCAATAAATAGAAATTTGGTCAAACAGAAGAGCAGAGGAGGGACCGTGGGAGAAGGGGGGGAGAGCGGAGGGAGTGGGAGATTGGGGAAATGACATCTGAGAACACTTAATATCGCCTCCCAATGGAATGAGTCCTTAATCCAAGACCATGTTCTACCTGGCCTTTGACTCTTCTGCTTGGAAGGCTGGGAATATCCTTGGAAAGAAAAAAGGAAAAGGGGAAAACAAACATGGCTGACACTCTCTGACACAAGCTAAGGCCTAATGCTCCACACCGAGCAGGTTGAGCTATGTGACATGCTGAGTTCTCTCTCGCTGGAAAGGTGCAGGACAAATTATAGGGCATTTGACAAGATGTTAGAAGAGGAGACGAAACCCACGTCTGGTGACCACTGCTACTCACAGGCCCAGCTGATGCCTTCCTTCCACTGCACTCATTCCTGGAGTCTAGAGGAAACTCAGCTCTCAAACGATTCCCCAAGAAGATGGACTGGGGGTCAAGAAAAATCCATCCAAGATATATCAACAGAAATAAATGGACTGGTTAAAGCTGTTCATTTCTAGTAAAAATAAGATTAAAACATGGGTGCCTGGGTGGCTCAGGCAGTTGAGCATCTGACTCTTGATTTCGACTCAGGTCAAGATCTCACACTTTTTGAGTTCAAGCCCTGCATTAGGCTCTGCGCTGACAGCGAGGAGCCTGCTCGAGATTGTCTCTCTCCCTGCCTCTCTGCCCTTCCCCTGCTCTCTTTCTCTCTCTCTCAAAATAAAGAAATAAACATTAAAAAATAGATTTAAGAAGTGTTGCGGCATCTATGGAAAGATTCTGTGCAAGAATGTAAAAAAATAGCAAGCAAAACAAATAAAGATCTTGCCCCAAACCAAATAATCTATTCAGAAAATGTTGGTGACTATATTGATTAAATAGAATGTTACTTGATACAGTAAGTGCTCCAAATGAGATGATAAAACATTAGAATGAAAGTTAAAATGAAAAGGAATGGTATAAATCCAGGGAAACAACTGAGGATGAAAACATCAGTATTGAACTAATATACAGTGTAGAAATGGCAAGTAGCTGAGCAGTCACAGATGAAAACCAAACATCGCTGTTCTCCTTGAAGTAGAATTTCCAACAAATGACAATGGAAATGGAATCAAAACCTTATTTGAAAATCAAAATGTCAAACTGCACTTAAAAAATATGAATACAAAAGGATCAACATACAGTTATTCTGGCTAGGTTATTTAGTTACAAAGACTAAAAGATAATTGTGTATTTACCCTGGCAGAAAAAGTAAGGGAGTGGAGGATCATAGAGGCCTCAAAGTTCTCCACAGCAACATTCATCTGACAAGAGGGTAAGGTCTACAATATGTCTGGTCAAAAAAATATAACTTAGGGGCACCTGGGTGGCTCAGTTGGTTAAGTGTCTCACTCTTGAAAAGTATAACCTCAAAATATTTAATTAATAGTGGCAAGGACTGCTAGTTTTTCAAGTGTATCTATTCTTCCACTCTTTATTTTGAGAGAGAGAGAGAGTGTGCGTGTGCAAGCAGGGAAGACGAGGGCAGGTGGGGAGAGAAAGAGAGAGAGAGAGAAAGAGAGAGAGAGAGAATCTTAAGCATGCTTCACGCTCAGTGCAGAGCTCAAAGCAGGGCTCAATCTCACGATCTTGGGATCATGGTCTGAGCCAAAATCAAGAGTTGGATGTTCAACTGACTGAGCCACCCAGGTCCCCCTCTATTATCTCCTTTATACATAGTAATAGAGGTTTTAGTTGAGCATATGAGCATATGAGCATAAAGCTAAACTGTACCTTATTGATCTTCCCTTTTGCAATAGGGTGCGACTCTAAACTAAAATTAAGTACTGGCCAGTGGGATGTGACCAGATATGTCAGGTTTCATTACAGATTATGCACTTTAAGGGACAGAACATGCCCTCTCTTTTTACTTTTTCCCCTTCACACTGCTTCAAATGTGGTTCTGACATTGGGATTCATTGTGCTTCTCTTAAAAGATATGTCCTTAGTAGAAAATGTAGGAGTAAATCTTAATGATCTTGGATTTGACAATGGAGTCCTAGAAATGACACAAAAATAATGAGCAATATGAGAAAAAAAAAAACAGATAAACAGGGTGTCATCAAAATGAAAAACTTGGGAAAACTGGACAGTGACATGCAGAAGAATGAAACTGGACCAAGTTTTTATATCATACACAAAAATAAATTCCAAATGGATGAAAGACCTAAATGTGAGACAGGAAACCATCAAAATCCTAGAGGAGAGCACAGGCAGCAACCTCTTTGACCTTGGCCAGAACAACTTCTTACTAGACATGTCTCCAGACATGTAAAAGGGAGACAAAAGTAAAAATGAACTACTGGAACCTCATCAAAATAAAAAGCTTCTGCACAGTGAAGGAAGCAATCAACACAACTAAAAGAGAACCTATGTAATGGGAGGAGATCTTTGCAAATGACATGTCTGATAAAGGATTAGTATCCAAAATCTAGAAAGAACTTATCAAACTCAACACCCACAAAACAGATAATCCAGTAAAGAAATGGGCTGAAGGCATGAATAGACACTTTTCCAAAGAAGAGAGACACATGAAAAGATGCTCAACATCACTCGTTCTCAGGGAAATACAATTTAAAACCATGATTAGATACCACTTCACACCTGTCAGAATGGCTAAATTAACAACAAAAGAAATAACAGGTGTTGGCAAGAATGTGGAGAAAGGGGAACCCTCTTGCACTGTTGGTGGGAATGTAAACTGGTGCAGCTACTCTGGAAAATGGTATGGAGGTTCCTCAAAAAGTCAAAAATAGAACTACCCTACATTTCAGAAACTGCACTACTATTTAGTCAAAGGATACAAAAATATAGATTCAAAGGGGCACATGCACCCCAAGGTTTAGAGCAGCACTATCAACCATAGCCAAACTATGGAAAGAGCTCAAATGTCCACTGACTGATGAATGGATAAAGACAATGTGGTATATATATATATTGGAATGTTACTTGGTGATCAAAAAGAACCATATCTTGCCATTTGCAACAGCGTGGATGGAACTAGAATGTATGATGCTAAGTGAAATAAGTNGAGACGCTTAAAGGTGAGGGTTGCTAGAGGGGAGGTGAGTGGGGGATGGGCATTAAGGAGAGCATTTGCTGTGATGAGCACTGGGTGTTGTATGTCAGTGATGAATCACTGAATTCTACTCCTGAAGCCAATATTGCATTATATGTTAACTATCTGGAATTTAAATAAAAATTTGAAAACAAAAGAAAAAAAAACATGTGCATCAAAGGATATTATTGAAAAAGTGAAAAAACAACCTACAGAATGAGAAAATATTCACAAATCATATATCTGATAGACTCTAGTATCCATAATATAGAAAGAACTTATAGCACAACAACAGAAAGACAAAACCAATAACAAAAAAACAACATTTTAGTAAAAATGGGCAATGGCTCCAACCAGACATTCATCCATAGAAGATATACACATTGCCAAGAGATATATTAAAAGATGCCTCGTATCATTAGCCATCAGGGAGATATAAATCAAAATCACAATGAGGTACCAGTTCACATCCACTAGGATGACCATAATTTAAAAATGAAATAAACAAAAATGAAACATAACAAGTATTGGCAAGGATGTGGAAAAGTTAGAACTTAGTTCACTGCTGGTGGGAACGTAAAATGGTTCAGCAGCTGTGGGAAAGAATTTGACAATTCCTCAAAGAGTTAAACATAGAATATAACAGATGACCCTGAAACCCACTCAAACAAATGGAAAACAGAAACTCAAACAAGTATATACACACACACATGTTCCTAGCGGCTCTATTCATAATAGCTAAGACCAGGAAACAGCCTACATGTCAATCAACAGATGAACAGATACACAAAAAGTATACTGTACAATGGATATTATTCAGTGAGAAAAATGGATACATTGATACATGCTGTAATGTGGATGAACTTTTAAAACATCATGCTAAGTGAACGAAGCAAATGCAAAAGATCACCTGTTATATGATTCCATTTACGTGAAATATCCAGAACAGATCCATCCATAGAGACAGAAAGCAGATTGGTGGTTGCTAGGGGGCGACTAAGGGGGATATGGGAGAAACTGTTTAATAGGTAAGGGGTTTCTGGGGCGCCTGGGTGGCTCAGTCTGTTAAGCGGCCAACTTTGGCTCAGGTCATGATCTCAAGGTCTCTGAATTTAAGCTCCACATCGGGCTCTGTGCTGACAGCTCGGAACCTGGAGCCTGCTTTGGATTCTGTGTGTCCCTCTCTCTCTGCCCCTCCCCCACTTGTGCTCTGCCTCTTGCTCAAAAATAAATAAGCATTAAAAAAATAAAAATAAAACTATAAAAAATAGGTAAGAGGTTTTACTTTGCCATGATAGAAATGCTTCTGAACTAGAGAGAGGTGATGGCTGTACATCATTAATGTACTAAATGCTGCTAAATTATACACTTTAAAATAATTAATTTTAGGTTCTGTGAAATTTGCCTCAGTAAAATATGTCCTTAAATTGAAAAAAAGAAGACAAAAATATTTAAATTCTAACCCCCAAGAGTGTGACTTTACTTTGAAAAAGGGTCTTTACAGATGCAATAAAGGTAAAATGAGGACCTATTGGGTTGAGTGAGCTCTCATTCATTGGCTGGTGACCTTATAAAGAAAGAAATGAGAGGGGCGTCTGGGTGGTTCAGTGGGCTGTGTCCGACTTCGGCTCAGGTCATGATCCCACGGTTCATGGGATTGAGCCCTGTGCTGGGCTCTGTGCTGACAGCTCAGATTCTGTGTCTCCCTCTCTCTCTGACCCTCCCCTGCTCACGCTCTCTCTCTAGAAATAAATAAAAAAAACCTTAAAAAAAAAAGTTTTTTTTAATCTTAAAAAAAGAGAAATTTGGATACAGGCACAAAGGAGAGGGCACGTTACAGCCGAGGCAGAGACTTCAGCGGATGCAGCTGCAAGCCAAGGATGACAAGGATGTGAAGACCGCCAGAAGCTAGAAACAGGCAAGAAGGATTCTTCCCTAGAGCCTTCCGAGGGAACATGGCATTGTACACAGCTTGATTTCAGGCTTCTAGCCTCTGAGGCAGTGAGAAGGTAAATTTTTATTGTTGAAGCCACCTAGTGTGTGGTAATTTATTTTATTTTATTAAAAAAAGTTTTTAAGTTTATTTATTTTGAGAGAAAGGGGGAGAGAGAGTGCAAGTGGGGAAGGGGCAGAGACAGGGAGAGAGAGAGAGGGAGGATCCCAAGCAGGCTCCCCACTGCCAGTAAGGAGCCCCATGTAGGGTTCGAACCCACGAACCGCGAGATCATGACCTGAGCCGAAACCACAAGTCAGACGCTTAACCGACTGAGCCTGCCAGGCACCCCTGCGGTAATTTACTGTGGCAGCCCTAGGAGGTGACTGTCCAGCTGGGGCCCCAGCCGTTGCAGACCACAAGACAGAAGCCTTGTGTTGACAATGGCAGAATACTTAACTGTAAGTGACCTGGGGATAGGCATTTCCTAGGCAAATAAAGGCTGGTGAGGAGATGGCTGAAGCCATCAGAAAAAAACCAATATAAGAAAC
>NW_027528635.1:1430770-1431517 GCF_008692635.1 Crocuta crocuta | reverse complement strand
AGATGGCAGAAGACATAAGAAACAAACCACTATAAGAAACAGGACTGCTGTCCACACAAGACACATGTTGGAAATCATGGTGAACTGGAAAATTCACATAACTACAATTTAAACTCTTCAAAAAAAAATATTTTAAGTAATCTCTACACCCAAAGTGGGGCTCGAACCCACAACCCCGAGATCAAGAGTTGTACACCCCATCGACTGAGCCAGCCAGGCACCCCTAAACTTCTTTTAATATAACTAAAATAAATAAAGCCACTGTGAAATGTTAAGTGAAGAACATTAAATCACAGGCATCAAAACGTGCAGATGGCAAGTTTACAAAGAGTGCCTATCAAGCAGAGCAGAAATTATGTGTCTTGAACAAAAATAAGCTGTTGAAAATTTCAGTTGTACCAGTAGCACTGCTGCTCAGCATGTTAAATACATGAGTGCGGATTTATAGGAAAGGTATGGAAAATGTTCAATTATTTTTATGTCTTCTATTTCCAGATATAAATGTGGACATAAGGTTAATTTTTTAAATATTTATTTGAGAGAGAGAGGGCGTACACGTGTGTGAGCAGAGAAGGGACACAGAGAGGGAATCCCAAGCAGGCCCTATGCTGTCAGCAAAGAACCCAGTGTGGGGCTCGATCTCACGGACTGTGGGATCATGACATAAAGTTAAATTTTTAAAAATTCTCTAATTTTAAACTTTATGAAAATGAATTTATATTGTTCAGTGTAATATTTTAAATTATT
>NW_027528635.1:1415633-1430650 GCF_008692635.1 Crocuta crocuta | reverse complement strand
TTAAATTATTTACTCACTTATTTATTCTAAGAGAGAGAGAGAGAAAGAGCACAAGCAGGGGAGAGGCAGAGAGAGAAGGAGAGAGAGAATCCCAAGAAGGCTCTGCACTGTCAGAGCAGAGCCTGACATGGGGTTCGAACTCACAAACCACGAGATGGTGACCGGATCCAAAACCAAGAGTCGGAAGCTTAACCAACTGAGCCACCCAGACATCCCTCATTGTAATATTTTTAATTTATATTGACAGTGTAAATCAATAGATACATATAAAAGTTTACAACGTGCATTATAATACTCTCCTGGAAATCAAAAGGACGAAGGCAAGAATTCTACAACTATCTCAGGAATAGTAACTCAAAATATTTTTTAAAAATGCAAAGATTTTATCTGCAGTTGGAAAAACTTATACTTGTACATGGAGGAGGTGATGTCATCAAGGTACCATGTGAGGATGTTCACCCAGGCCTCCACACCACCCACAATGGGCTCCAAAGTTGCCTTCTTGCACAGTTCTTCCTCCATGTGCCCTCAATGTGAAGAATTCTGTTAGAGCAGGTGCTCTTACAGCATGTGTGTATACACTTAGGTAGGAACAATTCCATCTTCATTGTCACTAACTTTTAACTGAAATCCAGCCTTTCCTTCCATTATGAATGGACGCCAACAATATTAGGAGTGGCTGTGACTTTGTCATTAACAGTAATAGATACTTAAGATCACAATACAGTTGTTAATGGTGGCTTTAAATGTTCGGAATTAGGGGAACCTGAGTGGCTCAGTCAGTTGAGCATCCGACTTTGGGTCAGGTCATGATCTTGCGGTTGGTGAATTCAAGCCCTGCGTCAGGCTCTGTGCTGAGAGCTCGGAGCCTGGAGCCTGCTTTGGATTCTATGTCTCCCTTTTTCTCTGCCCCCCTGCCACTCATTCTCATTCTCTCTCTCTCTCTCTCTCAAATATAAACAAATAAACATTAAAAAAAACACAAATAATAAATGTTCAGATTTAGACCAACTGCTAGATCTTGCTATGTAATTCATTTAAAAAAAACCCATAATATTCTATCAAACATTTGTTTTCTGTGCCTAGATATTTCACAGCTGGTAACCCCATAGATTCCTCAGTAGCTATGTCACTTACCATGAAAATGAAACTATACAAAATAAAACACATCCGTTTCTATCCAAATAGCATTTTTCCATCTATCTCATAAAATTTCCCACTACCTTGAGTATAGTAGATTAGTATCAATAATCTGGTCATCATTATGTAAGGACAGTGCAGAATAAAATAACTTTTCCAGTGAAAAATGACACTGCTTGAACAAATTTCCTTCACAGCTATTCAATCTGTAGAACTGGGAAGTCTTGCAGGCTTGCTGTGATAATTAAATAGGATAACATACTCCCAGGATGGTATCTGGTACACAGTACAAGTATGGCAGCTCTTCTTATTAAGAGTATTGTTATATCATGTAGGTGTCGCAAATTAAATTAACAGTAATTCATGATTTCTCCAGGTTTTTATAACCATGTTTCTTCAAATTCACCAATCCAACATGAATTTCTAACACGTGAAAGGCTATGGGTCTAATATTTCAATTGAGTTCAAAATTCAACTGCCAACATTTTGGAAGCAAAAGTAATCATGAGGCTTTATAAGGACAATATTGAGAGAGAAAGACATTTTAGTTTGTAATAATTNGCCCCTAAAATTTGGATTTTGAATTTCTCTCTCATTGAAGAAATGCCCATAGTCTCGTTTTGGAAAGAAAACTTATTCTGAGACCTTCAAGTCCATTTACATTTTCAGAATTCCCACGGTTACATATGATTTGGGGCGGGGGGGTAAGAGATTATAAGCGAAGCTGGAAAACTAAGATTTTGGTGATGCCAATTGTGAAAAATAAATTCTGGCTTCCAAAAGCAGTATCGGAAAGGAATTTATTTAATCTTTCCTAAGGCCCAGCTCCCCACGGGCAAAGACCCAATTTATTCATCTTTGTATTCTCAGCATCTAGAAGGATGTACGGCACAGAGTAGTTACTTAATAAGCGTGCATCGAATAAACAGTGTTGATTGCTAGAAAAGAGGGGAAACTGTGAATTCCTCCAGAAAATCATCTTTAAAACACACAGATATGGGATGATGCGTGGAGAACAATTCAGACACCCAGAGAGCTCACCAAAGGAAATTGTATTTCAGTTCAGATAGATCAGACCTTGTTGCAATCTCCACATGGGCCCGGGAATTAAGAGGCAGAAAACTTAAGGGGAGTCTCTGCTGGTGAGAAGTAAACTGGGGTAGAGGAGTAAGAAAAAGAACGCTAAGAATTGTGAGGTCCTTTGCCAGGGGCACTACACTGTGGGTGCTGTCTTAAAGACTCTTCCAGCAATTCCCCTTCCCCAAGCTGTCACAAGAAAGAAAGGAGAGAGAGGGAGGGAGGAAAGCTGTGTCAAAATGGCACACTGGGTACTAGAATCAGGCAGAAATGGTGAGAGGGGGGCCCCCGGTGGACAACCGAAGCTCTGTGGTCCCTCCTTCCCATTTCCTGCCATCTCCTTATGGCTGATGCCCCTACAGCCAAGAAGGACAAGTTCCCATTCTGGAAAACGGAAACAAATAGTTACCTTTAAGTCTACCACCCCCACTATTTCAATAGTCACTGGACTGTCTGAATCATTAAAAAAAATTTTTAATAGGCTTAAGTTTTAGAGTAGTTTTAGGTTCACAGCAGTATTGATAAGGTACAGAAACTTCCCATATAGTCTCCATTGCCACTCACCTTCACCTCGCCCATTATCAACATCTCACACCAGAGTGGTACATGTGTCACAACCGACGAAACTACACTGACACATCATAATCACCTAAAGTTTGTAGTTTACATTCGGGTTCACTCCCGGTGTTGCACATTCTGTGGATCTGGACAAATGTGTAAGGCCACATATCTACTATTAGAGTGTCATACAGAGTAGTTTCACTACCCTAAATATCCTCTGTGCTCCATTTATTCATTTCTCCCACCCTCCTAGCTCCAGGAAACCACTGAATATTTTACTGTCTACATAGTTTTTTTCCTCTTTTCCAGAAAGTCATATTGTTGGAATCATATGGAACAGAGCCTTTTCGGATTGGCTTCTTTCACTGTGCAATATGCATTTAAAGTTCTTCCATGTCCCTCTGTGGCTTGATAGCTCATTTCTTTTTTAGCACTGAATAACATTCCATTGTCTGAATGTACCACAGTTTACTCGTCCATCTACCTACTGAGGGACATCTTGTTTGCTTCCAACTTTGGGGAATTACGAATAAAGCTGCTATAAACATCCCTGTGCAGGGGCTTCTGTGGATGTAAGCACTCAGCTCCTTTGGATAGATACCAAGGAATATGATTGCTGGATTCTACCATAAGAGAATGTTTTGTTTCATAAAAAACAAAAACAAAAACAAAAATCCCACTAAAATATCTTTCAAATTACCTGTACCATTTTGCATTTCCACCAGCAATGAATGAGAATTCCTACTGCTCCGTATTTTTGCCAGTGTTTGGTATTGTCAGTGTTCTGGATTTTAGCCATTCTAATAGTTATCTCATTGTTTTAACTTATATTTTCTTGATGACATAGGATGTTGAGCATCTTTTCATATGTTTACTTGCCATCTGTATATCTTCTTTGGTGAGGTGTCTGTTAGGGTCTTTAGCCCATTTTTAATGGAATGGCTATTTCCTTATTGTTGAGTTTTAAGAGTACTTTATATATTTTGGATAATAGTCATTTATCAGAGAGGTTTTCTGCAAATATTTTCTCTCAGTCTGTGGTTTGTCTTTTCATTTTGTTGACCAGATCTTTCACAGAGATTAGAAGATTTTAATTTTAACAAAATCCAGTCTATCATTCTTTCATGAATTAAGACTTTACTGTTGGGTCTAAAATGTCACTGCTAAACCCAAAGTCATCTACACTTTTTCTTATGTTATTTATCAGGAGTTTTGTAGTTTTTGAGTTTCACATTGAGGTCTGTGGTCCATTATTTTTTAACATTTATTTGTTTTTTCAGAGACAGAGACACAGCGCAAGTGGGGGAGGGGCAAAGAGAGGGAGACAGAATCGGAAGCAGGCTCCAGGCTCTGAGCTGTCAGAGCCCGATGTTGGGGCCTGAACCCATGAGCTGTGAGATCCTGACCTGAGCCGAAGTTGGATGCTTATCTGACTGAGCCACCCAGGTGCCCCTCTGTGATCCATTTTTTAAAACATTATTTATTTTGGGGAACCTGGGTGGCTCAGTTGGTTAAGCACCCGACTTCGGCTCAGGTCATGATCTCATGGTTTGTGGGTTTGAGCCCCGCATCAGGCTCTGTGCTGACAGCTAGCTCAGAGCCTGGAGCCCACTTCAGACTCTGTATCTCACTCTCTCTCTGATCCTCCCCTGCTCATGCTATCTCTATCTCTCTTTCAGAAATAAATAAAACATTAAAAAAAATTTTTTTTATTATTTATTTTGAGAGGGATGGGGAGGGGATGAGAGAGAGAGGGAGGGAGAGAATCCCAAGCAAGCTCCCTGCTGTCAGTGCAGAGCCTGAAGCTGTACCTGAACTCATGAACTGTGAGATCATGATCTGAGCCAAAACCAAGAGTCAGACACTTAACTGACTGAGCGCCCCAGCGTCCCAGGTCTGTGATCCATTTTGAGTTAGTTTTCATGAAGGGTGTGAGGTTTGTGTATACATTTTTTTTTCTTTTTGCATATGGATGTCCAATTGGTCCAGCATCATCTCTTGACCGGACTATCTTTGCTCCATCGTATTTGTTTTGTTCCTTTGTCAAACATTAGTTGACTATTTAAAAGTCTGTCTACTTCTGAGCTCTCAATCCTGTTCCATTGATCTATATGTCTGTTCTTTTGCCAACACCGTACTGTCTTACTGTAAAGCTACAGTAATCGAGTCTTGTAGTTTGGCAGTATTAGTCTTCTATGTTTTTCTTCAATAGCTTGTTGGCTATTTATGGGTTTTTGCCTTTCCATACAGACTTTACAATAAATTTGCCAGTATCTGCAAAATAACTTGCTGGGATTTTAATTGAGATTGCACTGAATCTACATATCAAATTGGAATGAATTGACACCTTGACAATATATTTTTTTAAATTTAAATTTTAGTTAGCCAACATACAGTGCAATATTGGTTTTCGGAGTAGAATTTAGTGATTCATCACTTACATACAACACCCACTGCTCATCACAACTACCCTCCTTAGGACCCATCACCCATCTACCCCATCTCCCACCCACCTCCCTCCATCAACCCATCAACCCTCAGTTTATTCTCTATCATTAAGAGTCCGATGGTTTCTTTCCCTCTTTTCTCTTTTTTCCTCTCCTTCCCATATGCTCATCTGTTTTGTTTCTGACATTCCACATATGAGTTAAATCATATGGTATTTGTCTTTCTCTGTTTGACTTATCTCACTTAGCATAATACCTTCTAGCTCCATCCACATCGTTACAAATGGCAAGATTTCATTATTTTTTATGGCTGAGTAATATCCCACTCTCTCTCTATATATATTATATATAGTGTAAGATTTTTTAGGTGAGTAAAAAAGACTCCAAGGCAAAATGTTCCGCAGGAGGAGTTTTATTGCATGCACCCTCGGGCGAGGTTCCGCGACTCAAGAGAGAGGAGTCGGGGAAGTCGCGCCCGGGTTGGGTGGTGAGGGGTTTTAAAACCTGTTGGTGGGGGTAGGGAAGTCCAGAAAACAGGGTAGGTCTCTTGACTGGAAGGTCCTGGGTGGAAGGTTTCNCCACTATACACACACACACACACACACACACACACCCCACATCTTCTTTACCCATTCATCAGTCAATGGACATTTGGGCTCTCTCCATAGTTTAGTTATTATTGATAATGCTACTATAAACATTAGGGTGTATGTATCCCTTCAAATTTGTATTTTTGTATCCTTTGGGTAAATACCTAATAGTGCAATTGCTGGATTGTAGGGTAGTTCTATTTTTAATTTTTTGAGTGCATACTGTTTTCCAGAGTAGCTGCACAAGTTTGCATTTCCTACCAATAGTGCAAGAGGGTTCCCCTTTCTCTTCATCCTCGCAAACACCTGTTATTTCTTTTGTTGTTAATTTTAGCCATTCTGACAGGTGTGAGGTGGTATCTCATTGTGGTTTTGATTTGTATTTCCTTGATGATGAGCAATGTTGAGCATCTTTTCACCATCTGGATGTCTTCTTCGGAAAAATGTCTATTCATGTCCTTTGCCCATTTCTTAACTGGATTATTTATTTTGGGGGGGACATCTTGACAATAGTGAGTCTTCATACCCATGGAAATGTAATATCTCTCCATTTATTTAGTTCTTTATTTCTTTCATCAAAATGGCATAGCTTCTCTCATATAGGTCTTGTATATATCTTGCTAGATTTATACCTTTGTGTTTCATTTTTAATATGTGTGCTAATATAAATGACATTGTGTTTTTTATTTCAAACTCTACTTGTTCACTGCCAGTATATCGGAAAGTGACTGATTTTAATATATTAACCTCATATATCCCAACTTCTCAATCCCTTTTTGTCTCAACTAAAATCCTCTATACTCCACTCCATCCCTCAGCAATAAAATCTTTTGATTCCCTTACCCACAATTTTCCAGCTAACTCTTCAATTTTCATGAAAGGATAGAACCTGCTTGCTTTACAAATAATCTCCTTTTTGTCCTATTCCAGGTACTTTCTGTAGGACCCAGAACTTGAACCGCAATATTCTCCACCAGTTCCCACTCAGGTAGCAGGCTGAGAAGGCCCTTGCCTTGGCAAAGCTGATCTGCCTCTCAGCTCATCTCCTATTGTTTGATGACATGTGACTTTTTAAAATCACTTCTAAGAAAATGGCTACTATCCTTTTTTGTATGGCATTGTTGTCCAAGCCATCTCTGGAGAACCAAGGGGAGGTTCTCCTTCCTGATACATGCAGGTAGGAAGTGACTGTTCTTACAACAATCTCAAAATAGTGGACCACAGACTATGCTTTGAGTCCCTAAGCTGTGATAAAGAGGAGTAATAAAGTGATAAAGGCTGTGATAAAGACCTATGACCGGTATCATCTATACAACTCAATCTTTGTGGCTTAATTATTGGGAGTCTCCTTAAACTACTGAATTTGTAATTAAAGTGACAGCTACATTTCTGTTTCCTGTTCATGTTTCACCACACATATACTGTCACTCCCTAAAAACTAGAAGGAGTTCCCTTAGAAGTGACTGCTATCCTGAAACAGACCTATATGTGCAGAGAACAAACTGATGGTTGCCAAAGAGGAGGGGGTAGGAGAATGAGAAAAATGGGTGAAGGGGAATAAAAGGCGCAAAGTTCCAGTTATAAAACACATAAGTCACAGAGATGAAAAGTGCAGCACAGGGTATAGGGTCAATGGTATTGTAATGGCCTTGATGGTGACAGACGAGAGTACAGCATAACATATAGAATTGTTCAACCACTGTGTACACCTGAAATGAATGTAACATTGTGTGTTGACTAATGGAACATTATGTGTCAACTATACCTCAATTAAAAAGATATATAAATTTTTTAACTAAAAAAATTAAAAAGAAACCCTTAAGTGCCATTTTCCTGCCCATTATTCTAAATCTTCACGAGTAAATCACGATACTTCCATGGGGTGGAAAAAGTTACTACTATCCTGCTTATATCCATTGTGATAACTTTATGGGTCAACTTAAGTGGGCCACAGGATGTCCAAATGGTTAAGCATTATTTCTGGGTTTGTCTATGAGGGTGTTTTTTGGATGAGATTAACATTTAAATTGGTAGATTAAGTAAAGTAGACTGCCCTCTCTAATGTGGATGGGCCTCATCCAGTCAGTTGAAGGCTTGAATGGAACAAAAAGGCTCACCCTCCGCTGAGTAGGAAAATCCCTCCTGTCCCTCTGAACCAGGTCCTCTACTTTTTCCTGCCTTTGGACTAGAGCTGAAACACTGGCTCCTCAACTGTACTATAGGCTCTCCTGCTTCTCAGCTGTTTGGACTTGGACTGGATCTATCCTATTGACTCTCCTGGGTCTCCAAATTGCTGACTCACTCTGCAGATCTCAGAAGTTGCTAGCCTCCATAATTCATGTGAGCCCTGATAAATATCTCTCTCTCCTCTCGGTTCTGTTTCTCTGGAAAACTCTAACACACCTGTCTTCTCTACACTTTCATGTAAGAGTAGGTGCATTGGCCTACAAATACCCTGGCCCTTCCCTCAGGTTATTAAGATCTCTACTCTACTCCATCCCTGCACCCCTGCAATGCACCTGACATATACTGTCTAAGTAGTAGCATTTCAGTGTAAATAAATTCTGCAGGCCCTTACTTATTTCAATAAGACTAGGTTTTTCAGTTTCTTTGTCACCACCTTTTCCTGTACAGGACCAGAAATGGTCACATTTTTATAAGAAAAATTAGAATTTAATGTCAAAGTATCAAATAAGCAAAGATACTAATGAAAACGTAAGTCATGAATCTTTATGTAGTTGGATATGATTGTACCAAGATATATAAGGTTATATTCTGTCAAAAACATAAGGACAAATTGACAAAAACCTAACTTGTGTAAGACTTTAACATATCTATTTCAGGTATTTCAGGCCAATTAGGCAAAAGAATAAAATTATGGAAAATACGGGTAATAACATTAATAAGGTTAATTTAACAGCTGCAGAGCACACTACATGCCAAATAAATAGAAAATATACCCTCTTACCCAAATTCTCATGGATCATTTACAAAAAAAGATCAATACTGAGTTAGAAAAAGATCTCACTTCAATAAATACCTAAATTCAGAAATTTTACAGGTCATATTATCTGACCACCATGTAATATAAATATAAATTAATAGATTCACACACAAAAACACAAAATAAAATGGCCTTGACTTTAAAAGTAATATTCTTAAAAATACATTATGTCAAGGAGTTAATGAAAGCTATAGTTATATATTTAAAAATGTTAATATTCTATATTAAAATGGATGGGTTTAATGCTTTTCTTATTAGCTAAGAGAAATTGAATGAAAATAAGCATTTAACTGAGGTTAGAAAAAAGGAGACTATATCTAAGACACGAGTGAGTATATAATTAATAAGATAAAAAGCCAAAATTAGTAGATGTGAAAATCAAAAATTGATGAATAAATAAATGCAAAAGCTATCTATTGGAAACTGCAGCAGAACAGAATAATTTCTAGCTTGTCGAAACATAACAGGGGAAAAAGCAAAGATACCTGCTCTTAAATCTTACCTTCAGGAGTCATTTACGTTGCTTTGCTTCAGTTTTAATGAGATGTGTTTTCTAAATACACATAAACACACATCCATACGGTGTCTTATAAAAAAGGTTACACTCTTGAAAAAAATGCATGTAAACTAAAACCATGTGTGTCTAAGCAATTCTCCCTTACGAAAGAACTGTAAAGGGTGTCATCGTGTCCTTTTCAGAAAGCTAGCTGCTGCAGGCTACTATGAAATTTCTTAGTCTGGTGTTTACCTAGGGAGCTGGTGAGGCCTGTCCTCTGTGTCACTGGTGAGAAGGAGTAGCTGTTATTTATCTGATGGAGAAGAAATCAAATGCCCCGGCCTGTCAACCTTTCACCCACTTGAAGAAAAGTCCATGAAAAACCACCTACATCGTAACGCAAAAGAAGAGTGGCCAAAAGGAGATTTTAAAACAGGTAAGTTTAAATATATCACATTTAGGTTATTTGCTTTGTTACAATTAGAAACATCCTGGAAATTCCCCAGACATCCTGAAAAACCTGCTAAATACCCAAAAGCTTTGTGTGGAAATGATAGGGCTAAATTCCATATCTGGGATGTTCCGATGTACATCCAAGACAGCGCAAGGAACGTGGTGAGACGACCTTGAAGCAGAGCCAAGTCAGCAACATAAATCGGAAGGAAACCATGGGTCTTTTTACTACGTATGGATTGTGCGTCAAGCCTGCCCCGGGATGACTATAAGGGGCCGGGAACCCACTAATCTTTGGGATGGATAGCTAGCTGTCTCTCTGTCTGTCTGTCTGTCTGTCTGTCTATCTATCTATCTATGTATCTATCTATCTATCATCCATGTATTTCCATCCTATATTCCAAGTTGTATATCACAGGAGTATACCCAAAGTGCTTCAGGAAAATTATTTGCAGTACTCCACTGAGTACCATATTGTATAGACAATACCCCAGATATTTAGCTTGTAAATTATTGGTATTAGGTGAAGAGAGTGCCTTAGATCTGCTATAAATTAAGTCAGGGGTTTCCAAATTGTTCTGATCTATAAATTCAAATCCAAGCCCGCAGCTTCACTGAACTAGAAATGAGAGTATATTATTTCCCCTCTGTGTCATGTGGTTCATCATACTGAGGATATTACAACTATTTTGAACAATGTCAAGACTGATTGCACATTTGCATTTCCCATCAATTTCTCCATCAGCTTTCTGTTAGGGCACTCTCATGACATTTAAATGCCAGAGATCATTCCTTCCTTCCTTCCTTCTTTCTTTATTTATTTTAGGATTTAAAGATTCCAATCACAACTACCTGAATGTTTTTCAGTAGAATGCTGACCTACCTTCTTAGGTAGCACTTTCAGGTTACATTAAATTTTCCCATTAAATTGATCCCCTCAAAAATTGACAATGCAAGTTTCCTGTAAGTTCTGTCTTTCCTAAATTGTCACTGTCATCTTACAGCCTAGGGTATGGGCATCACTATTGCAATATTGCTAGTGGCTTCAATTCTAAATTGTATTGAATTGCTTGACAGACCTTTCATGATCTAAGAGCTATGGGCTTAAAATTATATTCTCACTCATTTTCAGTTTCTGAAAAAGAAAACTAGGTAGTTCTATACTTTTTAAACTTACATGGCTCACTTTGACAATAAAACATCACATGGAGACAAGTGGTAAGAGATGAAAAAGAATAAATGCTTGTTCTTTGGTCAGAGCTAGTTCAAAATTCGTATTAGCATTAGCATATAAGACATATTTCAGTGAATTATTTAATAGCTTAAACATACGCAGCATTCAGTATTTCCATGGCACATAGGTGGTGGTGATTTATCAAAATCTGTTGGATGATCAATTCGTAATAACTGAACAGGCTGTCTTTGTTTGCCTACTGCAGTGGTACTAAATTACTTCCCACAGGGAGTGGGGAGGCCACGTGAAATAAAGTTCAAATAACTGTTTCCTTTCACACAAGTGTGAATTACCTGCATTTACCAGCTCAAGGGTAATGGGCAAGGAAAGTGGTTTGCTATTTGGATGGGGTTCTCAGAGCAATCCAGTCTTCCGACCCAGCACTCTTAGATGTTTCAAAACCTTTTGATGTGGGGTGCCACCTAAAAGGAGATGATGAACAGAGAAATATTTGAATTTGGTGACAAAATGAGGGGCGATCGCAGCCAATGCATTATGTCAAGTCGACATTACTATATTAGTGCCACTTATAATCCAAACAGATTATGACAAGAGCACCGTGTCCTCACTCCATGGTGTTTAGTATTTACTGGAGACTCAGAAAGCGAATGGATATGAATAGAAGAGACAAACTGCAGGAGCTGATTACAAAATGTTAAATAAATAACTCTGCCTCTGAGATCCAGTTACTGGAATTGTTAATGTCACAAAGCAGATATTGAAGTGAGACAAGATGCAAAGTCTTATCTTCCATGAATATGATTAAGACAGAGTATTTATAGCAAGGGGGAATTCAGAGCTCTAGTCTTAGCCTTGTGCCCACAGTGCATGCACACTTGGACACACACACACACACACAATCAGAGCACATATGCACACGTGCATACACACTTTTATGTGTTGTTTGGTTATTGTTGAGGATGGTAACAACAGAGGCTCAGAAGGATTAAGTATGTTAGGTGAAAAGCATATGTATTTGTATTCCTTGTTGAGTGTTCTTTCCTTTTGCTGCCTTTAGACAACCAAAGTTACACACGGACTTGATTATAAGGAGCGCCATTTTATCCTTGTTTATTACAGATACAGTAAATACCGATGAGTTTCAATAGCACAGTGTAGCCGCCAAAAGAAAAAAATTCAGCATGCTCATAATATTCTGAGTAAATACATATATTAATGAGAAGAAATAATGTTTTCCAGAGTGATCAGGATAAAAGTGAAATTTCACCTAAACCAACATCAACCTGATTTCCCCACCGAGCATTTAGCCTTCATTCCCCACGTTTCCTGTCCTCCACATCTAAGTCATCAGGGAGTCTTGCCCACTTTGTCTTTAAAATCTCTCCCATTCCATCCATCTTCTCAGCCTCCATCACCACTATCCTAGTCTCAATCACCAGCATTCCTAAGTGGGCTCCCTCAACAGCTCCTCCCGTAGTGGCACTGGCTCATTTCCATGCCATGGTCTTTGTGCTGGACAGAGCTTCCAAAATGAAAATCTTTACAGTCAAGTGACTTTTCTGCTTTCAACCTATTCAGGATTTTCCAATTCCCCTAAGGAGAAAAGCAAAACTTGACATGGCTTCAAAAGCCCTTTTTGATCGAGTCCTTGCCTGCCTCTCCAACCTCATCTCCTACTTCTCCCTCAACATGTATTCTGTACTTCAATGAACCCAATCCACTTGCTGCTTCACAGACGATCTTGTTCATTTATGTTTCCGCACCTTTGGTTTGTTTGTTTCCTTTGCCTGTTTCTCCTGCCTACCATGTATTGTCAGGAGAACTCTGCAAGACAAAACTGAAGCCTCCACTCCTGTTCTTGTGTTCTTCATCTGTGAGTGACACCATGATCCACTCGTCTCAGAAACCCAAAGTTGGTGGCTCATCCTAAACATCTCCCATTTTCAAAAGGTTTCCAGATGCTGTGCATTTGAACCATTTAGAATCTATCCTATCTGCTCCCTTGTTTTCTTGTCCATTTCCTCTGCCCTAGTTCGAGCTCTCCTCAAATGTCACACCTGGGTTCTAGCAACAGCCACTTAACTGGTCCCATGAACTCCTCACTCCTTCTCGCACTCCCCATATCCTACCAACAGGGAACTGTAGATTTGCTTCCCACTTCAAAGCAGCCTGGCAGGATCAGCTACAGAGCAGCTGGGATCAAAGAAGTTGTACTTCAAAGGTCTTACACTTCATCAGCTGCAATTGCAACCCAAGGAACAAAACAGAAGCCTTTCTCATGCCTTCCTTATGGTGGATTCTGCCCTCTCCACTGCAGGTAGGTTACAAATACACATATCTTGTTATCATGGCGATTTGACTGCTTCCTTTAGCAGCTGGAATTGCCACAAAAGAATGAGAGATGAACAAAGTATAACACATTCTCATGAAAAGAGAGAAAGGTTTCCTGAGGTGGAGTGGACTTGAGAAGGAGAAGGAGAAGGACAGGCTGATGAGGGGATGCAGGAAAAGTCTGGGCCAGCAAACGTCCAACCTGCTAAGTGTGCGGAGGGTCAGAACAGAACTATCACTATTGCTAGTTTTTCTTGCCAGCTCTGTCACTCACTAGCCACACATCCTTGGGAAAGTAATTCAACCTCTCTGAGCCTATTTCCTTATTCATAAAATTAGGAAAATGCTAAAATCTATCTCCAAGGGTTTCTGTGCCTCACATGAGGTAACGCAAGTGACCCACTTAACTTGGCATGTAGTCTGTGCTCAATAAAGGCTTGCTCAGCATTCCAAAGTCCCTTACCGCGCTCTTCCCAGGTTTAATTCTTGTTTTGTGTCTTCTTCTCTAGCAAATTACAGTCAACAGTGAGAGATGACCAGGCCATCAGCCACAATATGCTTCTAATTTGTGCTTTGCTGAAACAGTGGTAATGCATCCATCTATCAGCTGGAAAACTAGTTTAATTAATTGGCTTTCCTGAGCGGTACCTTCTGGAGTAGATCTGGAAATTTCTTAGGACACCAATATCCATGGGTAAGCAATCAAGCACTTTGTCCAAATAGGGCAGATAGCAGTTTCTGCTGTCATGAGGGGACAGGCAAGCTCTAGTCGGGTCCTAGAGAATTCCAGGAGCCCTCCAGGTCATGCTTCGAACCTCCCCACACACATTGTTAACAAATGCCTGGTTTGCTCAACATTGTCTGGGGGATAAATGATCTGTGGTGCAATAATGTGCAGCGCAAAGAGCTTGGTGTAACGTTGGGCCTTCCCTGTGCCATATCCAGTGACAGTGAGGTTCCTCCCAGCCTGACTCCTAAGATGATTTCCATGATTAATGAGTGGTTAGGAAAGGAGAGCCATGAGAGGAAGTGGGGAAGCAGAGAGAGAGAGAACTACCAGACACATCCGAGAGGTGTGTGGCGAGAAGTAGCAGATCTACAGTGTCAGGCTGCAGGGGACAGTGCTCTCTGACTGTGAAAGGAGAATGAAAGGCCACTTTTCAAAACAGAAGCATGAACCCATCAGCCAGTGTTCCCATAGAGCTGTTCCTCTCCCACTAGTCAGAACAACTGTCAAAAGGTAAGGTGAGGCTCTCCAGAGGCGCCTGGGTGGCTCAAAGGGTTGAGGGTCCGACTTCAGCTCAGGTCATGATCTCACGGTCTGTGGGTTCGAGCCTCACATCAGGCTCTGTGCTGACAGCTCAGAGCCTGGAGCCTGCTTCCAATTCTGTGTCTCCCTCTCTCACTGCCCCTCCCCCACTCGCTCTCTGTCTCTGTCTCTCAAAATAAAATAAAGACATAAAAAAATTAAAAAAAAAAGATGAGGCTCTCCACAGATCTTCTAAAATAAACAAAGATCCGTTTGTTTCCAAGACCCCATCTTGTACAAGAGGCAAGGTGTATCAGGGTTCCCTGGGGAAACAACCAACAAACGCTAAGAGCTTATACTATACTTTATACTATATTTGTGATATTAAGAGATTTGCATTAAGGAATTGGCTCATGCACTTGTGGCTGCTGGCAAGTCCAGAATCTGTAGGGCAGGTTAGAAACTCACGCAAGA
>NW_027528635.1:1408994-1415606 GCF_008692635.1 Crocuta crocuta | reverse complement strand
CCCTGAAACCCCAGCCACAGGCAGGATTTCTATGTTATAATGTTTTTTTTTCTTCAAGGTGGGGGCATGAGCAGGGGAGAGGGGCAGAGGGAAAGAGAAAGAATCTCAAGTAGGCTCCATGCTCAGCGTGGAGCCTGATGTGGGGCTCGATCCCATGACCACGGGATCATGACCTGAGCCAAAATCAAAAGTCAGATGCTCAACCGACTGTGCCACCCATGTGCCCTCCATGTTATAGTCTTAAGACAGAATTCCAGGAAGCCTCAGTTTGTGCTCTTAAGGCCTTCAACTGATTACATGAGGTCCACCTATATCATTGATGATAATCTTCTTTACATGAAGTTAACTGATTGTGAATGTTAAGTATACCTCTACACTGTCTTCACAGTAATATCTAGACTAGTATTTGACCAACCAACTGGGCACCTTAACCTAGCCAGACTGACACAAAAAATTTAACCATCATGCAAAGGAAAAATTATCAAGAAAGTTTTAAAAAGCAACTAACAGAAGGACAGGTTAATGAAGGTGATGGACATGAAATCCAAGTTCATTGAGAAAGAAAGAAAGAAAGAAAGAAAGAAAGAAAGAAAGAAAGAAAGAAAGAAAGAAAGAAAAGAAGGACAGAAGGAAGGAAGAAAAAAAGAAAGAAAGATTTGCTCATTTTAGCCACTCTGACTGGTGTGTTATGCTGAGCGAAATAAGTCAGGCAGAGAAGGACAAATATCATATGTTTGCACGTATAGGAGGATTAGGAGGAACTTGACGGAGGAACAAGGGGGAGAAGAAGGGCGGAAATGGTGGGGGAAAGGGAGAGAGGCAAACCATGAGAGACTCTTGAATGCTGACAAAAACTGAGGACTGATGGATGTGGGGGGGAGGGGGGGATGGGCATGGAGGAGGGCACTTTGGGGATGAGCACTGAGTGTTATGTGGAAACTAATTTGACAATAAACTATTTGTATAAAAAAAAAAAGAAAGAAAGAGAAAGAAAGAAAGAAAATAACCCTTAGCATATATTAGAAGATAGGCTCTAAATAAAAAGTCATCTTAAGATAACAATAGCTATGTTTTAGCTTGTACGTACACTATGCGGCATGCTCACATAAAACACCTCAATTAATCCTCACAACTCAGTGAGATGGCTACAAAAAATATCCTCTTTTATAGAAGAGGAAATCCAGATCTGGAGCATTTGAGTGCTTTTCCCAATGGCACCCAATCCATAGGGGACAGGCCTTAGCCTAGAATTCACTTCTGTCTTCCCATGGAACTTTTCTTGTAGTCATTGCAAAGATTCCCAGAGCAAGACTGAAAAGATTCACACTTCAGAGTTAAAAATAATAAATTCAGCTCTAAGGGCTATTATTGCTTCTTTCAAACTTACTATATTCCAGGCACCATTTGAAGAACTTTACATGTATTAACTCCTTCGATCCTAGCAATAACCTTAAGACGGATGCACTGTTAGGGCCATCTTGCAGATAAGGAAGCAGGTCTATGCCCTGCCTATGCAGCAAGTAGCAAGAACATTCAGAGCAAAATTATAAAATAGGAAAATGTTTCTTTTGTTGCCCAAGCACTTATATCTGCCCCTAATGCCCAGTACTGTTATGAATAGTGCTAGCCAGGTGGAAAACCTTGTTGTGGTCTGTCCTGTGTAGCCCCAGTGGTAAGAGAACAAGACTGAACATCAAAAATCCCCAGCACTAGCCTCTGCTCCACCACTAAATAACTTCTCTCTAGGCCCCAATTTCCCAATCCTTAAATCATAGGTATTGACTGCACATTATCCTGGGTTCCAAGCACTTTGTCCCCGAGGAGCTGATGGTTGAGACGAAGGACAGGATGGTAACTATTACAAATAAACAAGATGAAAAACAGTATGAGCAGAGGTTTGTCTCTAGGGACCTCACCAGAAAATATGTGCTGAATACGTTTCTGTAGGTTTGAATCCTAATATATCAGTTGGAATCAGGTTTGGCTGTGCGTAACAGAAACCAGACCAGAGTGACTTAAGTAAACAATGATTTTTAAAATGCAACTAAGTCAGGAAATTCATAGTCCAGGCTGGTACTGCTTTTCCACAAAGGCTCCTTCCAGCTCTCATCTCTGCTTTCCGCCATCTTTAGCCTGTGGCTTTTTCCTTTCTGATGTCAAGATGGTTTCAAAGGTGGCTGTTTTACCTCCAGGTATTCTTTCCATGACTAAGCCTGAAGAAGGACACATGTAAGCAAAGTGTGGCCCTTTTTTATCAGATAACCAGCTTTATTGGAAACCCTACTTGGTATATTTCTGATTATATCACATTGGAGAAAACTGTGTCAAATACATAGGAACCAAAGCTCCAAGGCTGAACTTTTAGCTAGCCACATTTCTACTCTGGATAAAAATAATTCTTTAGTAAGGAAGTAAAGGAGAATATCTTTTGAGGAGCCAAGTAGTAGTGTTTGCCACACCCAACGTCACTGCCAATAGCTCTGTTACCTTGAACAGGTTAGGTCACTGCTATGAACACAGGCACGAAGTCAGCCAGCTCAGGCTCAACCATGCCTGGTTTTGTGAACCTAGGCAAACTGCTAATCTTTTTGTGTACGGTAATTACAGGATGGAGAACCCATCATTATCCTTATTTTCCAGATAAGGAAACTGAGGCTCAGTAAAGCAGGACATTTGTTCAGGATCACACAGTTCATCAACAGTGGAGCCAGGACCCAAACCAAGGTCTGTATTACTTCAAAGCCTTTGTTTGAAAGCACTGCCTGTGTTGTGCCAATCCCCGGTCAAATCACAGAGGAAGGGCACCCAAAGGCATAATGCCTCCTTTCCCCTGTTCACTGTAGCCTTTGCAAAGTAAGGTTGACCAGTTGAACAGGGAAGGCAAAGGGACCACAAATGATTTACCAACCACATGGACATGGCCAGAGTCAGTGGGAGAAGGGATAGGTCTAAAGTATCCCCGAAGGTCCACACATACTTATACAATACCTTCAGGTCCTTTTGATTCTATCCAGGTCCCCAGGGCCATTAGTTGTGCTCTCTGACAGTCCCACAGTGCTTCCTTGACACATTAGGCTCGTACAGGTCCCCCCTTTTGTCATCAGGCCATAACACTATGGGTTGTGGTTAGACATCCCAGAGCCACGCTTGTTGGGTTTCTTCCAAGGGAGCTGCAACCCCAATTTTGTCTCTGTGATCAGAACTCTGCAAATGGCCAGGTGTTTGTTTCTCCTCATATCTCACAGATACAGGTAGGGGTTAAATTGACTTGGTTTTTCATTGCCATTGTATTTTTGGTTCTGAGTTTTGGTGCAAGCTTATATTTTCTCAGACTGTTCGTTATTTCAAAACCACTGTTTAACCTATTATTTTTCTCTAACACAGGCAAGTAAAATGATTCACTCAAGCTCACATAGCTTATTGGTGACAGAATGGAAACTGGAAACCATTCTTTATACTCACAGTGTTCTTTTGCACGATGTTTCACTATATTCTTGGTATCAAGTACAATTAATCTTTCTAGTTAGTTTTTTGACCATTCACAAATATCTTTATTTTAATAAAAAATTTTAATGTTTATTTTTGCAAGAGAGACAGAGTGTGCACGGGGGAGGGTTGGGGGTGGGGGACACAGAATCAGAAGCAGGCTCCAGGCTCTAAGCTGTCAGCACAAAGCCTGATGTGGCACTCAAAGTCATGAGCCGTGAGATAATGGCCTCAACTGAAGTCTGAGGTTTAACTGACTGAGCCACCCAGGCACCTCTACCATTCACAAATACCTTAAGTATCTCTCACACCAACACCTTGAAAATTCTGCAGTGTCCTCTGTGTTTTAACGCCACCATATTAAAAAAATTAATAAGAAACCTCAAATATATTTAAGATTGCTAACATCACTTGCCTTGGACTGAAATCTTACATAAACAACAAAGTTTTCTGGGTCTACTGACCAAAAATATAGNCCAAAGTGAAACAAACCAGATGAAATAGCAACTTCCGGTGTGTTTAGATAAAAAGATGCTCAGAGGATGAAGAACTTGACCTTCTTGATTTGGTCTCAGGTCTCCAACCTGGTGACTCAATAGCAGAAGAGGCTGATCAAAGAAGTGTTTCTTCCTTCAGCAATAGATCCAAACGAATAGGCAAATCACGAAAGATTTCACTTTGGCATTCAGATGGACACAATGTTGACAACTTTTTAATGCGATCATACTTGTTCAAAGTCCACCCATGTATACTTAATAGGATGAATATTTGTCACTGCTAAGACTCCGTTCTGCTATTACTATACCCTAATTTACCTCTGGAAGGAATATTTTCAGCAATTTACGACTGAATTGAAAATGAAAATAAAATATTTCTTAGTGATGACAAGTGGAATTCAGTCAAATTCAAGTCCAAAAGAAAAATGGCATTGCACCACAACCGTAAACTTTTAGAAAAAGACAATTTCCAACAATGTGATTTATGCTCATAACATTCTAGAATTTTGTCTTTTCCAACAAACCTTTGCAATAATTTGAGAATGGCAGGCCTGGAATGCACATTATTCTCTAAACATGGCATTGCCCACTTGAATGCCACTGTAAATAAAGGAGCCGCCACACTGCCTGACACATGGGGTGCCAGAGGGCAAGTTACCTCAAAATTAACTTCTGTCTCATATGATTAGCAGTCGGTAGCTGCAGGTCACTCAATGCCTCCGACGCTCCAGGAAGAGACCTAATTGCTTCTCTTCAAGAATAATACACAGAGACTCTGAGCATGAAGTTGTTTTTTGGACTCTTAAGATTTCTGAATGTGTCCATTCTTTTAAAGGAAAATAATTTAAGAAAAACAATTTTATTTGTTTTCTATTTCTATTCTAAAAACAATAAACTGGCCATATGGGGGGCAGATAGAATGTTAACTGGAAAAAAACCCCATGATATTAAATTGCATATACGAGGGGCACCTGGGTGGCTTAGTCGGTTAAGCGTCCGACTTTCGCTTAGGTCATGATCTCACGGTTCGTGGGTTCGGCCCCGCGTCGGGCTCTGTGCTGACTGCCAGCTCAGAGCCTGGAGCCTGTTTCAGTCTGTGACTTCCTCTCTCTCTGACCCTCCCCTGCTCACGCTGTCTCTCTCTCTCTCTCTCTTCTAGAAATAAAAACATTAAAAAAATTTAAAAAAAAATAAATAAATTGCATATAGGATATGATCTCAGATAGCTAGGCTACACATGTATAAACCGACACGGTGAGGGTAATCCAAATGTTAGTTAGCCATAACTCATCTGTAGGCAGTGAAGTTACAGGAAATTGTCATTTTCTTCTTTGCATCTTTCTCGGTTTTCAAATCTCTTTTTAGTTTTAGTATGTACTATATTTTTAAGCAAAAAAAAAAAAGCCANTCCATAACCGTTACCATTTATTTCCGATGGTTGGTTATAGATTGAAGTTCTCATTTCTTTAGCCTAAAACAGAGAAATTCCTTCTTTATGTCTTCCTGATTTGCAGATGCCATCATGAACTGCTCTGTGAAGTTCTTCCTGCATTTGATGATTTTTTTTAAGTTTTTTAACTTATTTATTTTGAGAGACAGAGAGAGTGCCAGTGGGGGAGGGGCAGAGAGCAAGAAAGAATTGCAACCAGGATCCCTGTTGTCAGTGCAGAGCCTGACACAGGGCTCAACATGGGGCTTGGCGTGAGGCTACCTAAGTGTATCCCTCGTGGACTGAAATTTCAGGCAGCTCCCTGGTGGGTCTGCCCATTTTAATCTGGTTTTGGACTGATAATGTGGTTTTTTTTGTTTTTTTGTAGGTTTATTTTTCAGAGAGAGAGAGAGCCGGGGAGGGGCAGAGAGACAGGGAGAAAGAGAATCTCAAGCAGGTTCCACACGGTCAGCACAGAGCAGGACTCAGCCAGGCACCCTTTATTATACTATTATTATGTACCTCAGCTCAAACCCAAGAACCANTTAATACAGAATTCCTGAAATGTGTTTATGTATTTTATCTTAGATTGCCTTGACCTCCAGATACTTTCATGATGAGAAGTGCCTTAAAAAATAACGGAAATGATTCCCTTCACCTTTGCTCTCTCACTTCCTTACGAATAACACTTGTTAGAGTTGCTTTTAGGATCAAAGAAGTACTCCCTGGAGCAACTCGCAGGAAACAAGAAGGCAACATGGAGAAGAGGGCATTGNAGAGCTCTTGGTCCAAACTATGAAAAGAAATTGCTGTCACTCACAGATAATGCTTTTCACTGTAGCTCCTGCTTTGGAACAGGCCCTCACCCAGTCACCAATCATAGTACCTCTGTTTGAAATGTGGATGCTCCTGGGGCACCTGGATGGCTCAGTCAGTTATGCGTCCAGCTCTTGATTTTGGCTCGGGTCATTGTCTCACGTGGTTGAGCCCCACATCGGGCTCCATGCGGGCAATGCAGGGTCTGCTTGGTCTCCCTCTGCCCCTCCCCCACTAGCATGTGCACACATGCACGTGTGCACTCTTGTCTCTCTGAACAAAATAAATTTTAAAAAAACTTACAGAAAACTAAAAAATAAACAAAATTATATTAAAAAAAAAAGAGTTGCATGCTCTTCTGACTGAGCCAGCCACACCCCTTAT
>NW_027528635.1:1403353-1408933 GCF_008692635.1 Crocuta crocuta | reverse complement strand
GGAATATGCAACTATGAACAAGTGTCCCAGGTCATTCTAATACACACCAACGTTGACAACTATTATAACAGTAATTCAAGAAATTGTAGCTGTTTTTACCATTGTAGCAACTACGGGTGACATTTCCATTCAGGATCACAGCCATAGCTAGGAACATACAAAGGCTCACCCTGGAGTCCTCACGTACTGCCTTCCCTTTTCTATATTTATGATCATGACTCACTGGGCCAAGTAATACAGAAGAGAGTTTACTCTCATTAGCTCAGGGAAGAGAAGTAGAGATCGTTTTTCTTCCCCACACCCTTGTCGGGTGGCTCGTGCTTCATAATGCTCGGGTCATGAAGCAGTGTGCTATAGTTTGCATGGATTCATGCGAGCAATTGCTGAGTACTTAGTAGGCGCTTGCTTGGCACTTGGCTAGGTCTAAGAAATATAGCTGTGACTAAGACGCAGTACATACGCCTTTTAGTTTCTTATTACTTCAATCCCCACAAACTTGGGTAGCTTAAAATGCAACCTAATTACCTTGTGGAACTAAATTTGAAATGGGTCTCACTGGGTCAAAATCAACGTGTCAAGAGGGCTGTGTTCCTTCCTGGTGGCTCTAGGGGAAGACGTGTCCTGGCCTTTTCCAGCTTCCGGAGGCNTTTGCAGCTTTCTGCCTCTTCTTCTACTACTGCCATCTCGTCTCTCTCTGGCCACAGCCAGGAAGGATTCTCCAAATTTAAGGACTCAAGTGAGTAGATTGGGCCCATCTGGATAATCCAGGATAATTCCTCTATCTTAAGGTCTGTACCCTTAATCACATCTGCAAAGCTCCTTTTGCTATGTAAGGGAACATATTCACTGTTTCCGGGGATGAGGATGTGAGCATCTTTGTGCGGGTCATTATTCTGCATACCACACTATTCCAAGCAGTTCAGTTCTGGTGGAGAGAAAAACCTAACAATTACAGAGCAATGTGGCATCCCAAAATAATGACACGTGCAAACGCCCTGGCAGCATAAAAGAGTGAACAACAAATTCGTCTTTGGCTACTGAGTTGTGTGGGTAGGTTTCCCAAAGAAGGTGACGATTGAGCTGGATTTTGGCTACTGAGTTGTGTGGGTAGGTTTCCCAAAGAAGGTGATGCTTGAGTTGGATTTTGAAGGGTATTCAAGAGACAGAACATAACATGGAGTGAGATACAGTTAGATTTAAACTCTAGCTCCACCTCTTGTGAGCTGTATGATCCTGGGCAAATTCCTTAACTATTCTGAGCCCAGTGTCCTCAGTTGTGTTTCCAGACTAAATAATTTACTTTTCATAAGTTTATTGTACATGTTAAATAAGTTAAAGGTTGTAAAAGTGCTATGTGAGCCATAATGTCCAGTAGATGAAATGGGTTACATTCTTTAATATGGCATCTAATAAGGTAGGGTTTCTAGATATGACAAATAAAAATATAAGGTAATCAATAAAATCTGACTTTTAAAAAAATTTTTGATGTTTATTTATTTTTGAGACAGAGAGAAAGTGAGCATGAGTGGGAGAGGGGCAGAGAGAGAGGGAGACACAGAATCTGAAGCAGGCTCTAGGCTCTGAGCTGTCAGCACAGAGCCCAACGCGAGGCTTGAACTCGTGAACCACGAGATCATGACCTGAGCTGAAGTCGGACCTGTAATTGCCTGAGCCACCCAGGCACCCCGAGAAAATATGAGTTTTAAATAAACAATGAATGTTTTGGTCAAAGTATGTTCTGTGCAATATTTGGGACATATTACACTAAAAAGACATTTGTTGTTGTTGTTTATCTGAAATTCAAATTTAACTAGGCGTCCCATATTTGATGTGGCAACTCTTTAAATGGGGTTGTAATCATGTTATGCTACTAAGAGGCCAGCTGCCAGATTCGCTTTGTTCTTGGAAAAATCTAGTGAAGCCTCCTTGCTTTGCAAGAGAGAAGTCATTTAAATTGATGCAGTGGGAGAAATCAGAAGGAGCACTGGCTTTAAGAGTCAAAAGGTCACAGCCCCATGAAATGCCAGCCAGGCAAGTGCTTCCGCTTCTCTGAGCTGGAGAGGGTACAGTGGAGAATGGATCGTGGGCCTTGAAACAACACATCCCTGGGTTTTAAACACAGTTTATCCCTTTAGAAACTTTGTGACCTTGGCTAATCTACCTAATCTCTGAGCCTTGATTTCCCCATCTATAAAATTGAGATAATCATCAAATCTACTTCAAGAGCTATTTTAAGGATTAAATGAAGCCATTCAGGTAAAGAGATTTAGTACCGTGTCTGAGCATAACAGTGCATAAAAATATCAATATAACAATAAGTCCTGGAAAGCTTTATATTCTTATGACAGAATCTGGACTGTAATTAACTCTCATTTTATCAACACTAATGTCCTTAATATATCAATGAGATGAAAAGACCTCATTATTCTTCCATTACATCAATACTCATTGGGCCAGGCATTTGGATGGCTCCTGAGGTGAAATAATTGGGAAACAGAGGCCTCACTCTCACAGAGCTCACAACGTCGATGAGGTGCCAGATAAAAGAACAGTAGTGGTGAATATTGGAACTTGGCACCATTTTCACCCCCTTCTGTACTCCTCCCTAGATGGTAGGGACTAGAAGACTAGAAACTACATTTCCCAAATCCCTTTGCCAGAAGGATTCAAGGTACAGCTTAGGTTCTGCCAATGTGAACCATAATTTGGCATCTGTAAGGCAAAAGAGAAGCAGAAGCCACACTACCCTTTTTCTGGGGCAGCAGGTCAACACCCGGGCTGTAACAGACCGAAGATCTTGTAGTGGGCAGTAGGCATCTCCTCAGGAGGTGCCTACCTCAGAGCTGCATGGCAGTTGTGGCCATGTTCACCATTTCCTTGCCGTTTCCTGAGCTGAGAGAAGGGGTGAAAGGGGGAGGGAGAGGCAAGCAGCAGCTTCTGAATTCCTGAAAGCTAGAGCCGAACTCAGATCTAGTGGTGGCCTCCTTGACCTCCTTTCACCCAGCTCAGATCTCCCAGTTGATTCAGAAGCAACGAATTTCCCGTCTTGAATCTCTTCCTTGAAATGCTTGCCATGGTGTCTGGTTCCCTGACCAACCCTGAGGGATATGACAAGCAATTGCAATACCACACCATAAGCACAAGGTGAAGTGGGTACCTGTAATACAGACACCGAATACAGTCTTTAAGGCCCAGGGAAGTTTCTCTGGAAGCAAAATACAGCTTACAAAAGGAACATTACATAACCCAGTCTGGCTGAATTCAGAGACGGAGGAGAAGAGCTGTGAGAGATAAGGCTAAAGAAAGGGGGGTGGGGGAGTAGACAGTGGTCAGTTCGCAAAGGGTAAGGGTAAGATTGCAAA
The DNA here is from genome assembly GCF_008692635.1 of Crocuta crocuta. Lineage (NCBI taxonomy): Eukaryota > Metazoa > Chordata > Mammalia > Carnivora > Hyaenidae > Crocuta > Crocuta crocuta. The sequence continues at coordinate 1,405,571 of NW_027528635.1, read as the reverse complement.
GTGGTCAGGCTACAGACCACCGGGTGGTGGAAGGACAAGTGAGACTGAAGGACTTGAACCAGAAGAATGACATGATCAAATGTGAGAAAAATCACTGTGCTGCTCCTGAATGGAGAACAGTCTGTATGATCCAACAACAGAGGCAGGGAACCAGTTAAGAAAGTACTGTGGCAGGGGGCGCCTGGGTGGCTCGGTCAGTTGAGCATCCGACTTCGGCTCAGGTCATGATCTCACGGTTTGTGGGTTTGAGCCCCGCATCGGGCTCTGTGCTGACAGCTTGGAGCCTGGAGCCTGTTTCGGATTCTGTGTCTTGCTTGCTGTCTGACCCTCCCCCACTTGCACTCTGTCTCCATCTCTCTCTCAAAAATGTATAAACATTAAGAAAACAAAAACAAAGTACTGTGGCAGGATCAGGTGGCCATAATGGAGGACATAATGGCCTGGACTATAGACATAGAAACAAAGATGAGCGAAGTAGACAATTTCAAGATTTAGTTTTCCTTTAGAAATGACAAGATTTGCTGATAGATTAACCATAGTTGGTGAGAGAGATAAAGGGGTCTAGCCTAACACCAGTTTCTGGCTTTAAAAACCAGATAGAGGTGTCATATACTGCGAGGGGCAAGTTTGAGGAAGTACTCAGTTTAGGAGGGAGAAACCAGACTTGAGTCTTGAACATGAGAAAGCAGAAGTGCTTCTGAAGCATCCAATTGAAGACAGCAAACCAGCAGTTGGAGATAGAGGCCTAGAATTCTAACGGAGGCATCAAAGAAGGTGGGCATCTAAATTCAGGAGTCATTGGGATTTAGGCAGCAAATGAAATGCATTGCATATGTGAGATAGCCTAGAGAGGGTGTGCAAAGTGAGAATCAAATGATAGTTCCGTACAGAAGAGCTTCAAATTTGGGGGTTTCAAAAAGAATATGATAAACTGAGTTTAAAGTTATGGAGACATCAAGTATAATAAAGTCTAAAAGAAATCCACTGGATTTATCAGGATGCATGTCAGTGATTATCTTCATACTGACTCTTGGCAAAGTTATGGGAAGTAGAAGACAGACTGCAGACAGCTGAAGAACATGCAGGAAGGGAGGAGCAGAGTCACTGACTGCAGAAAACTCTGAAGAATTCTAGCTAAGAAGAATCATGTAAAGAGGACTATAGCTGATGGGGGGCATGGAGTGAAGGGGGATTGTTTGCAGGTCGGATTTTAGAGGCTAATGAGTGGCAGCCAAGACTAAAGTTGAAGATAGAGAAGAGAAAGGATGATTGAATAAATAAATATACCAAGAAGTGAAGAGGGAGTGGAATCTAAAATAGTGACCCAAGATTGGCCTCACATTGGATAAGAGCATGCATGGGGCACCTGGGTGGCTCAGTCGGTTAAGTGTCGGCTCAGGTCATGATCTCATGGTTTGCGGGATCAAGCCCCGTGCTGAGCTCTGTGCTGACAGGGCAGAGCCTGCTTGGGCTTCACTCTCTTCCTCTCTCTCTGCCTTTCCCCAGCTTTCTCCCTCTCTCTCAAAATAAATAAATAAACTTTAAAAAATTAAAAGGATCCATGCAATTGTAGATGTGTCTGGACGAGGTGACAGAATAGTGAAGAAATTATTACTAGTAGCCTCTGTTTTCATCGAGAAGTAGCAGGCCACTGTGTCCCCGAAGGGGAAGGAGAGAGGCAGCAGAGTTTTGAGGAGAGTGAAGGTGGAATCAGAGATACTTTAGAATTTGTCTAAAGGGATAAATAAGGAGGAAAACAAAAGGACTGATGGGAAATGCTGAAGGCCCAACACGGGTAGCATCTGACAGTCTAGAAGCCAAATCCCAGAGATTCCTCTTGTTACCATGTGACTGCTAGCATGCTTACTGATTTGTATGAGTCTGTTTCTTTATCTGTAAAACTATCAACAGTATCCATTTCATAGGGATGCCCCAAATATTAGATCAATAAATGATGCAATGGATATCTGTGCTTATACCCTCACAATCCCCCACTTTTTCCTTCTTATAACAGAAAGATCCCTTCTTTTTTGTTTGGGGTGCATTTCATGAAATTGGAGAGGGACGTCACCTGCCTACCTGTGAACGTGTGGCCCAGGCCTGGCCAATAAGAACACTGACCTCCCTGGCCACAGTGATTGGCTAAGATATCTATGTCTATCCTTACCTATAATCCAAACAGAGCCAACTATTTTTTTTGAGATTCCTATTCATAAGG
>NW_027528635.1:1399938-1403171 GCF_008692635.1 Crocuta crocuta | reverse complement strand
GATATTTCTGGTGGCCATCCCTGCCTCCATATTTCCCAATAAAAGGGTCCAACGTCTCTGATACTGAAAGTAACAGAGTAGAAAACTTCCCTGTGAAGTGGAGAAAGACACAAATCTACTTGTTTCATTTGAGCATGNAGATCATGACCTGAGCTGAAGCCGGACATTTAACCGACTGAGCCACCCAGGTGCCTGGGCACCCCTAGCTTATTCTAATTAAGGTTAATTTTTGTCACAAAGTAAAGAACCTCAGCTCCACATAAAGTGCTTAGAAGTTGTGTCTGGCACACGGGTTGGATAAGCAATAGGTATTANGAAGTTTGTTTTCTAAATCATAATGTCACAGAGAAAAGAGACAAAGATGCTAGAAGCACCCTTGGGACAGTGGGACAATGCAAAAAAGGCCCAGAGAATGAGTTGAAGATGTCTCCATGCTGCTCTATCCAGGTTTCAATGACCCTAGAAGATGTGAATTGTCTTGCTAGTGGGAAGGATATAATGATACACGATTTACGGAGAAAGAAACCCCTTTTAGGCTCTAGTGATCCTTAAGGAACCAATATAACAGACATACTAACAAATTAAAAAAGAATGTAGTCATTTGATACGATCAGACAAATGTCAAGGTTAAAAAGGATAACAGAAGCAGACAATATCCTATGAGTAAATATAAAACTCAACCCATGCTGGTAAAGGCTGATTGGCACAATACGAATTATCCTAGAGGGAGACTAAATACAGTAGTAAAATGGAGCAGCAGGAGTGCCAAGAGCTCTGAATAGGATGGAAACGGGTCCATCTGGAAGAAAGTATCAAAGAGAAATGACTGATGGAGCGGTGGGTCTATGCGTGCTCACTATTTACCTGCATCGGTCTTGGCAGGATACAGTGCAAGCTGAGTCAGATAATAAAAGTCTAATAGTTGTCCGAAGCTCACTCAAAACATTCTAGAGATCACACTGGTAGCTCCTTTCCATTGGATGGTTGTCATTACAATGATTTTTATATAGCAGCAGTATAATGGAAACAAATATAATTGGACAAACATAAGCGAGAGATATGGTAGTTAGTAAGAACAGTGTGTGGTACAGGTAAGTGCTTAATAGAAGTTGGCTATTATTACGATCATATGTGTGAAGGGAAAGTTACCGTGTTGTTTTTCAATATGTGCCTTAGGGAATATAATGATTGACATGTGTTTTTGAAAAAAAGTAGTACAGAGAAAAATAAGTATTTTCCAAATCTCCAAAGAAAAAAAGTCCAAAGAAACATGGTTCATACAAGAAAAGCCTGAGAAACAAAATGAAGAGATGTATACAATCACAACATCTAAAATCTTATCATTCAAGGGGCGCCTGGGTGGCTCAGTTGGCTGAGCGTCTGACTTTACCTCTAGTCACGCTCTCACAGTTTGTGAGTTCGAGCTACACGTCGGGCTCTGGGCTGACAGCTCAGAGCCTGTAGCCTGCTTCGGATCTGGTGTCTCCCTGTCTCTCTGCCCCTCCCCTGCTCATGCTCTGTCCCTCTCTCTCAAAAATAAATAAATGTTAAAAATTTTTAAAAATTTATAAAATAAATGAAATCATATCATTCAAGTGGCAGTAATCAATGACAGACCAATGGATGGTTTGTGGCAGGTAACTTTAGACGTTCCCCTTAATCTTCTTTCCAAAGTCACCCCAAATTTATAACAACCAATTACTGACTTGGTTTAATCTAATTTCACATAAAGTGTCAACAAATATATTTAGAAAGCTTTGGCTTTTACTGATCTATAAATAATTAANTTAGTATGGCTTCATGATAAGTCCCCTAACCTTTCTTACAACTGGCTGCTACCTTTGGGGCTCAGAATCTACCTATACTGAAATTCTGAAACAAGGAATTATCATTAAGTTACATTAAATTTGAAAGCCCTCATATTTGGGTAAAATATAGACTGAAACACTGTTACTGTTAAAGAAAACAAAACAAAACAAAAAAACCACCTAACCCAAAAGAAGACATTTTTCAAATTAAGGAAGAGGCAAAAGGTTACCAGCAAATGCAAAGATAAAAAGAGTGAGGATAACAATGTTAATTGAAAACTAAGTAAATTTCAAGTCAAAAGAGAACTAAGATGAAGGTCATTTTTACCAATAAAAGAGAGGAACTTGCCTTTAAACATAGCTTTCATTCATCCCATAGGCCTTGATATGAAGGCTGAATGTACCATTAGTCTGTTGACACAAGAATTATTTAGATGAGTGTCCTTTCACATTGCCAAGTATTTTTGAAATTGTTTTAATTTTTATCAATTTTTGTTTTGTTTGCAGCTATAAAACATCTTTGTCCATATTCTACATTTTTGAAGTTACCAAATACCTTCCAAACAGATTAATCCAAGTAACCTTATGTAGCCCCTTACATATTTGCTGTCTACTATGTAAGGTTACTTATTATCTGTACACAGTTTGATACATCTCCATTCCCTCAGTCCTATTAGCTACATAATTCAGATTTTCTATGGCATATTAAAGTTTTCCCCAAACTGTCAGATTTTCCTTTTGTTTCTAAGAGTCTCTTCATTGTTTGATTTCTGGCCATGGTGTGGTTTGTTTCTTTTGTCACTTGGTAATTCTTAGATGATATTTCTCCCCGGTTAAGTGTTCAGGCACAAAGAACATGAGGTCTGGAAAAGTACTGAGAAGGGAGATGGGCCATGAGCCATGCAGGCAGAGAGCACCAGGAAGATCTGGAAAGGAGGACAGCGAGCAGTTGTCCAGAAACATTTCTTTAAGGCACCTGCCAGCCACTGTCGGTAGAGAAGCTGCATGTATGCGAAACATAGACGTTGCTAAGTTCTGGCTGCAGGTAGAAGGATGGGTAGAAAGGACTGTTGAAAATACTTAAGGGGCCCTATGACACAGGAAATAGAGTTCTCAGCCTGGGGGTGTGGGTATTATCATGTCTTCATTTACTTTAAAATACTTCACCATATGGGGCGCCTGGATGGCTCAGTCAGTTAAGCATCTGACTTCGGCTCAGGTCATGATCTCACNTAAACACTGACATCTGTATTTGTTTTTCAAGTTACACTTTGGGCGCAGGCAGTAACCCTAATTAAAAATTCACACCCCAGATATTTGCCAGCTGATAGTCTAATCAGAAAACGCATGCTCCCCAGGTGACTGCTACAGCACTTCCGGTATCTTTATCTATGAGTAGCACCAGAGGCTTGGCTAATTAGCCTG
>NW_027528635.1:1391408-1399870 GCF_008692635.1 Crocuta crocuta | reverse complement strand
ATTTTCCTGATACAGATTAGAAATGGGCTCTCAGTGATGATATTCCTTGTATTCAGGATTTGTGGACTAGATACGTTATTTTCCAGACAATGTGCACCTATACGGCAGAAGAATTTAAGAACTGAATGGGGCTGATGCCTTCCCCAGCAGGGACTTGTGACTCGCTCTGGTCCTGACTCCAGGTCCCTACCCGGGTTCCAGCCAACAGGTTATTCTATCTTCTGGGAACCAGTAACACCATCTTCTCCTCTATCCCCCCAGCCCAGGAGGTTAAAGATATTTTCCTATAAACAAACAAACAAATAAATAGAAATATTAAGTTAAATTAAAATAATAAAAAAAAGATATTTTCCTTTTTACTAATTCGTGGCTTACTGCACTATCCTGTTTGGCATCTCAGCTATTCTATCAACCATGTAAACAAATCCCTGCACTAAAAATGCTTTAGTTTTAAATAATCCAATGGGTCCTAATTAGACCATTCCTCTACAATCAAGTTGCATCTGCTTCTAGTGAACTCTTCTGGCAAGGTGTGGCCAGACAATATAAAAGCACAGATAAGTGGGACTTTGCTAAGTGCACAAAACAGATTTTATGAACTATGTGTGCTTGCTTGCTAGCAGATGTTTTCCAAATATCGATGTATTGGCAGAATTTGGTCCAAGGTAAGCTTCTATTATAATCTGGAAGTGAGGCTTTGAGGTGGTAGCTAAGCTTCACCTACTTCTAAATATAGCTGCCCATTGTTACTTACCAGAAAGAACCTAAGGGTTGTACATGAGCAAACAGGCTTGAATCAGTCTGAAAAAGGTACAGTGACAAGTTACAAAGACATTGACCTGGGACTCAGAATTTCTGCAGAATAGGAACAGAGCCTGGGGTAAGAATAACTCTGAAAATGGGACCAAATACCTTCCGCTGTGGGGTGTAGAAGGAATCAGGACTGGACCAGGATGTCATTATATCTGCAAACTCAAACTAAGTCAACAGTATGGTGTAGCTTTTGCAAGACTAATAGGAACTTGTTCTCCAGAACAGGGAAGACAATAGTCACACTTGACTGCGCCAGGTCAAGGTAGGTTACTCTGTGGGTATCATGCTCAGTTGCAGGTGTATGGACTGAGAACACAGACCAAGTGGATTTACCAAAAACAATCTCCAGATGATGGAGGGCCTTTGAAATCCTATTGCATGCAGGGCTTCCTACGTAATTTATGGGGCCAGTGTGAAATAAGAGAGTAAAAATTAAGAACTTCAAGGTGGTGACAGCAGAACATTAAGTCATGTATGAGGTTTTCTGAATGTGGATGCCTACAGGCCTGGCTCAAGCTACATGCCTATGAAGTCAGCCATGTTGGAGAAGGAACAAGAACTTGCCAGATGGTGAGATGGTGATGATGGGGGGAGGGTAAAGAAAGTATATTAGATTGATTTTCAGTATTTTTGAGATTCAACTAACACTGTTTTATATGGCAATGATCTGAAGTTGTGGTGAAGCACATCTCGTGCTAACATAAGAAAAGAACATTCTTCAAATCAAAGCCCATCAATGAACACTAAGATGAACACTCTACCATGTGTCCTTAGCTCTGGTTTTGCATAAGAAATACCACAGAGAATTTGTTTAAAAGAAAATACATTATCATGGTGCTCGGATGGCTCAGTTGGCTAAGTGTTTTGACTCTTGATTTCAGCTCAGGTCATGATCTCGCAGTTTGTGGGTTTGAGCCCCGAATTGGGATCTGCACTGACAGTGTAGAGCCTGCTTGGGATTCTCTCTCTCCCTGTCCCTCTGCCCCTCCCTGGTGCTTGTACTTGTGCACTCTCTCTCTCTCTCTCTCAAAAATAAATAAACTTAAAAAAAAGAAAATACATTATCAGTCCAGACTCAGATTAAAATGGACAAGCCCACCAGGCAACTGCCTGAAATATCAATCTATAAGGGATGCACTTAGGTATTAGAGCATCACAGAGAATGTAAAGACTTCGAGTTTTGCTTTCTGAAACTCTGAGACTACTTTGGTTGAAAACCCCACTTTAGTATGCCTCTTGTAGTAGGTGGGTGGGTGAATATGTAACAGACATCTTCAAATACCAATAGATGGTATACTATTGGTATACTCAAGCTTTCTACAGAACATAGGTTCAAGTAGCTGTAGAACCCCCGTTTACGTGAGTATGAGACCTAATTTGTGATTATGACAGTCTTTCCTGAGATAATCATCATCAGACATTCTTTATTCTTCCTCATGCTCCACTAAATAAATGCTGAAAACATACAATATCAGTTTTCAGTGGTAAAAAATCTATTAGCCCACAAAGGGTCCCACTTGTCTCTCTTTGGCTTTACCAAGGCTCCACCTTATAGAGTTCTTCAGTGGGTCTGCAATAATTGATAGGAATATATGAATTTTTAAAGCTTATTTATTTTGAGAGAGAGAGTGTGAATCCAAAGCAGGCTCCGCAGTGTCAGCGCAGAGCCTGACACAAAGCTTGAATTCATGAACCGTGAGATCATGACCTGAGCCAAAATCAAGAGTTGGACACTTAACCAACTGAGCCAACCAGGTGCCCCCTTTTAAGATTTTTAAAAATGTTTATCTATTTAGACAGAAAGAGAGTGTGAGTAGGGTATGCACAGAGAAAGAGGGACAGAGGATCTGCAGTGGGCTCTGTGCTGACAGCATGAAGACCCAGGTGACGCTCAAACTCACAAACTGTGAGATCATGACCTGAGCCAAAGTCGGATGCTTATTAACCAACTGAGTAACCCAGATGCCCCAGGAATATATGATTTTAACAAGCTCGCCAAGCTTTATGATGGACAGCAGTATTGGAAATCATTGCTGTGGGTATTCACTCAGATCCTGGAGCCCCACTTCTTCTAGAACTTGGCAGAACGGTTCTTACTTAGTAGGTAGCTGGAATAGAGAAGGGTTTAACAGTTCCTCCCAAATTGAATGTTCATTGATTTCACTAATTCACTATCAATTAATTGAAAGAAAACATATGCTTCCAGTAGACTGGTGCTATTTCCCCGATGTGTTATACACATTTCTACCTCTGTGCTTTTTATCCGTCATTCTTCACCTTTAACTTTCCACCTCTATTCCTTTTCCTTTCACCCTCTATCAAGGCAAACAGCAACTTCCCCCCTTGCCTTCCAAACCACCCCAGTTCTCACTGACTTCTGCTAAGGGATATATGTGGTCTTTATGATCTACAAAATGCGTAGAAACCTTAGCCTACATTAGCGCATACTATTACACCTTTATTTATATCCATGGTTCATTATACCAACTTTTTGGTGACCCTCTTAGGGACTAGTAATGCTTCTGACAGTGCCCGGGTAGGGTGAGCAAGTGCTTGATAAATGTAAAGCTTTTTGTTGCTTATGTAGAGGTTGTTAGATCAGCATCATTTGCCATACTGACTTTGACGGGCATCAGTCTCTGCTCCCTCATCTGATAAGTGGAGGTAACAATATTCACCTCATAGTTATTGTGGTACCAATGTGCGAAAATGTATGTAAAAAAATAATGCTTTATTACATAGTAGCTGATCAATAAATGGCAGGTCCTTTCCTTCATTTCTTAAAGGCTTGGTTTCAGTAGCTGCTTTCTTCTGATTTTTGCTTTTGTTTTCTACAGCTCTGGGATGGCCATGTCAGGGCACTGATACACAGATAGAAGTTACTCAATCTGATTGTAAACAGAGGTTCATGGTTCTTCTACAATGTGCTCAGGGTTGGTCTCTGGAAAAATCTGTAATCATCACTGAGAAACTGGATTCCTGAAAGCATTTAATCATCTTTAACTTGCCTGGGGAGGTCTCAAGAGTTACGTAAGCTTCTTTTTGGAGCCACGTCAATTGAAAACTCATTTCAAACCAATGTAAAATTGCTTTTTATGGCAAGCATTAACGGATTTCACCCATATTCTTTATCATTTGATCGTTATTTCCTGTATTCTTCTGTGCCACCCTCCAAAGAGGCTGGCAACATCATCAGGGGATCGACTATTATATTATTGGAGCATATATCAGTCAGGCCAGGCTAAGTTACCTAGCAGTAAAAAAGAGCCTATGAACCTCAGCAGTTAAAAAGAACAAAGGCCTGTTTCTGGCTCACACTCCACGTCCATCTTCAATGGGCCAGGGGTGGGATGTAGTGGGGGATGTGTTTTCCATTATTCTCACATAGCAACACAAGCTGGAGAAGGTTCCATCTCCTTTCTTCTATAATGAGAAAAGGAAATGCAGTGAAATACGCAAGAGCCCATAAGGATGCTGCAAGGAGGCTCGTATTTCACTGACTAAAGCAGGTCACTTAACTGTGCCTATCTTCAAAAGGGATGGAGAAGTACAAACCGACCATGAGCCTAGAAGGAAGAGAAATGAAAGCTCTATAAAGAGCTTTAATGACTATTATAGAGAGGAATTTTACTCTGCATGACAAATGNGGAGATCTCCCTCAATAGTCAAGCAAACACTCAGCCTTTTTCTTCTTTGATTTGAAATAGGCTTCATATCTGTGATGCCAGTACTTTCAGATGAGGTGGGCCATGTGGTAAAAGCTATAAATGCAAATGAACCACTGATGAATTTTGGATCTCCTATTTTCTTGTAGATATACAAAACCATATCTAATTAAAACCTTCAGATATTACATTCCTACTATGTGCCAAAATGTATACTGGAAGTAAAATTAGGGCTGACATTTCTGACTGATGCATTCTTTAACACTAAGTCTTATAATGCAGTAACCTATTCATAAAATATTTGTAACATTTACGATCAGGTTTCCCTCTCATTTACAAATCAGGGCTTTATATCTGATTCAGATTCTCTGAGTTTGAAAATTCGTACTTAGAAAAAAAATTCCATTGTCAGTATATGTCAATCTCTACCTTTTCAAACTTAACTGTCAGCATAATTTTATGTATGTATGTATACATTTATTTGTATATGCTTTCCTAGTAGATAATCGATACAGCACCTTGGAAGTACAAAAGTAAATCAATACAATGCCATGGAGAATTAAAGAAAATATGGAGACTCCTCATTTTTAGTCTTGTTTTATGTCTTTGTGTTTTGTAACTAACTACTCTTGAATCCTAAACTACAGAAAAGTGAAAGTCTCACAGGATGAAAAAGAGCAATTTCTACTTGAGATGCCATGATTATAGGATATTCATTCGTGAGCTACTGGATCTAAAGACATCAAGAACCCAAATGCAACGAGGTACTAGAAGGCTAAACTAAGGACTGGGAGCACCACTAAATAGCATGGATAAACTTGAGGAGATAATATAATCACAGAATAACAGTTTTGGAAGGGAACTTAAAGATCCTACTAGAAGAGAATATATCATAGGATGCTATATTTATCAGAATCTCTCTTTCTCTCTCTCTTTTGAGAGCAGATGTTTTTTCTACAGACATTTCTCGAGCAACAGCTGTGTACCAGTCACTTGCTAAAGGTAAGGAATACCACAGACCTTCCCCTCAAATATGTCATCTTTTTGTCAAAAAGGCATAAAGAAAAAAGACTATAAATGGATTATATTCTAACAGAACTGGCTATAACGTGTTTTGGGGAACTAGATAGAAGAGTGATTGGCTGTCTGGGGGCGTGCGAAATGCTACACTGAGGAGATGGACCTTGAAGAACAAGGACTTTGCTCTGGGGAAAAGAGGGTGCAGGGAACACAGAAGCAAGCTTAAATTACAGACCGAAAGAACAGGTAATAAGGAAATGGCAAGAAGTCTGGTACAACTGGAGCAGGGCAGTGGGGATAGGAGGGGCAGAAAGAATTGTCCACGTAAAGTCTGGAGCTAGCTGTTAGATGGAATTACACTGGAGGCCACAGGGTTTCAATGGCAGCTCCTGAAGGGATTATACACAGGAGAATAATATGATGGGATTCGTACTGTAGAAAGGACATTCTGTCAGGAGCCTCTGTAGTAATCAGGTCACTAAAGAAAAACAATCACCCTCACTGTGATTTTTTTCTAAAGTTGAAAATTTTTCCCCTAATTATTCCAAACAAGGAGATTACCCTCAATAATGTGGACATAACTCAACTGATGAATTTTATCAGTTGAAGGCATTAAGAACAAAAACTGAGGTTTCCCAGAGAAGAAATTCTATCTTAAGTCTGCAGCATCAACTCCTACCTTTGTTTCCAGCCCATTGCCTGCCGTTACGGATTTTAAAACTGCCAGGCTGCACCACCATGTGAATCAATTCCTTAAAATAAATACACACACGCATGTGCGTGCACACGCACACACGACTAGGAGGGCACGGAGAAACCGAAGAAAGAGGCAGGCCACTCCAGGTTGTAAGTGGCAGGTTTAACAAGCAAAAGGAGCTTACGTGTGAGGTTCCTCTTGGGTGACAGCAAGATGAATAGATCCTCACACCTGCCTGCCAAATCGTAAAAGTTTATATAGAGAAAGGCCTTAACTGGATTCAGTCAAGTATACCGTGCAGATGTTCTCAACACCACATCACTATGTCAAGGCCATGTACTTGAAGCAGCCTCTGGGGGCTGGAAAGGCAAGCAAGGACAGGGGAAGGGACAAAAAGCCTCTGATCACCAGGGTCCAGGTCACGGGTCAACGGGCAGTGACGTCTTCTCGATGACCTTTCCCAACATGGACATGTTCTGGTTAGCTAATAGTTTTCTCCTCATTAGGCAAGTTTGGAACTTTTTCTTGAATCACTTTACTTATAGTACAATCAAAACCAAAACTGACCTTTCAGCACTTAATCCCCTTTCCTCTTATTCTATTAGAATTGGAGGGGTGTTAAGTTGGACACTTAACTCGGTCGGTTAAGTGTCCAACTCTTGATTTTGGCTTGGGTCACGGCCTCATGGTTCATGGGATTGAACCCCGTTTGAGTCTCTGCTCTGGCAGTGTGGGGTCTGCTTGGGATTCTCTCTCTCCCGCTCTCTCTCTCTCTCCCTCTCCCACTCATGGTCTTTCTCTCTGAAAAATAATCAACATTATAAAAGAAGTGGTGAGAGTGGACAGCCTTGTATTGTTAGGGGAAAGTTCTCAGATTTTTCCCATCGAGTATGATGTTCGCTGTGGGTTTTTTGTACACGGACTGTACTATATCTTGAGGTATATTCCATCTAAACCTACTTTGTCGAGGGTTTTTATCATGAAAGGATGTTGTACATTGTCAAATAATTATTCTGCATCTATTGAAATGATTGTATGGTTTTTATCCTTTCTCTTGTTGACTTAATGTATCACACTGACTTATTTGCAAATATTGAACTATCCTTGCATCTCAGAATAAATCTGGTTTGACTGTGGTGAATGATTTTTTTAAATGTATTATTGGATTTGGTTTGTCAATATTTTGTTGGTGGCTTTGCATTTTTGTTTATCAGAGATAGTGCCCTATTGATCTCTTTTTTTTTTTAGTGTCTTTATCTAGTTTTGGTATCAGGGTGATGCCAGCTTCAGAATAAATTTGGCAGCTTTCCTTCTCCTTCTATTTTTTGGGATAATTTAAGAATAGGTATTGACACTTCTCTATATGTTTGGTAGAATTCCCCTGTGATACCATCTGGTCCTGGACTTCTGTTTTCTGGGAGTGTTTTGATTACTGATTCAATTTCATTGCTGGCAATCCATCTGTTCAAATTTTCTTTATCTTTCTGAGTTAGTTTTGGAGGTTCTATGTTTCTAGGAATTTATCCATTTCTTCTAGGTTGTCTACTCATCCCTCTCCCATTATTGATGTGTTGTTACTATAAGGAAGATTTTCCTTGATTTATCAATCACCATAGGCTAGGATGTGATGCAGTAACAAACAATTCAAAATCTCCTTAGCTTAATATAAAATTAAATATAGGTATGTGTGTGTATGTGTATGTATATATATATATCTATATCTATATCTTGGGGCGCCTGGGTGGCTGAGTCAGTTAAGTGTCCAACTTCGGCTCTGATCATGATCTCATGGTTCGTGAGTTTGAGCTCCACATCAGGCTCTGTGCTAACAGCTCAGATCCTACAGCCTGCTTTGCTTTCTTTGTCTTCCTATCTTTCTGCGTTTCCCCCACTTGCACTCTATTTCTCTCTCTCAAAAATAAATAAACATTAAAGAAATAAAAAAATTAAAAATATATGTATATCTTGCTCTTGCTGCTGACCATTATAGGTTGGCAGGGGGTTCTCTTCATTGTAGTCATTCATGGAACCAGTCTGATAGAGCATTCAGCACCTCAAAAGTTACCAAATACCTTGCCAGAGGGAGAACAGATTGGAGGGTCTGGCCCCAGCAATTAAATTCCTCAGCAATAGAGGCACATTTCCACCCAACATGAGGGCCAGGAAGTACAATCCTTCCATGTACACCAAAGACAGAAAAGTGATGAATGGTACTAAGGACAACCTTGTACCTTGTAAAATAGTCTTCTTCCCTCCAATCATCTCAC
>NW_027528635.1:1389569-1391399 GCF_008692635.1 Crocuta crocuta | reverse complement strand
GTTTTTTCCCCCCCACCCCTCCGCCCGGGGGGGGGGGGGATGTGGAGGGTAAAGCAACTCAGAGACCCTGAAGTAAAAGCATGACAGTCATTGTGTTTCACTGATGGTTGGTCAGGTAAAGGTATTAACTTGAAACTCTGGTTTCTGGTCTGGGTGGTTCTTCTTCTTTTGAATCTTCCATACAATATGAAACAGTAGATCCACCAACATTCCACAACACATAATTCTAAAGTTTCAAGACTGTTTCTGGTTTGAGATAGTTTATCCTCATTCAAATGGGTAGCTCAGTATCTATACTTGTGGCATTGGATTCCCTATATATTAGATCATTGGTTTGACTTGTTTCCCAATTTGGGATGTTCTTTTTTTCAAATCCCATTTCTATCGTCTTAAAAAACAATGTCTTTTCCAGTGTTGAGGTGCCAGACTAACTATTCTAATGTGTAACAGGGCTGATGTCCACCCCCTTGCAATGGAGTGCTGATTTCACAGTATGGAATAGACATGGCTCTAGAGACGTGTAGTATTGAAGCTCCTAGGATTACTTATGTGTACTTTTTGAGCATTTAGCTTGTGAGTCTGTTTGACTGTGACTACCGATGAATGCGTATCCACCTAGGCTGTTATTTGGCTTTGGGATCTGAGTTGAGATTGCCCAAGGCATTAAGCAGAATTGTTGGCTCTGTAGTCTACTTATCCAATGGCATCCTCATCCACAAAGAAGCAGCACAGGGTAACCAATGGCATTTCTGTTGCACTTTGACAGCAACTGGAAACAGAGTAAGCCCTGAACATGGAAGTATACAGACTTTCTTCAAGCTTGGTGCCTACTCAGTGTCAGAAACAATTCAGTTTCTCTGTCCCAGTGCATCTCAAACTTTAATGTGTGTGTACACACACACACACACACACACACACACACACACACACACACTGGGGTCTGGTTACAATACAGATGCTGACTCATTCAGTCTGTGGTGGGACCTAACAGTCTGCATGATTAGTAAGCCTTCAGGTGATACTGGTGCTATTCATCCATGGACCTCGTTTAGGGTTGCGAAAATCTCACCTCTCCACAGTATCTCGTATTTACAATGCTATGCCTGAACTCCACATAGGTTTCCAAATTTCCCAGGCAGATCAAGCTTTATTAGGGGTTCATTTCTCAACAAGTTGCCTCCTGAATAGAGGGTGCATCATGCCTAATAGCCACCTTTAAGTGTCTCATAAATGGCCGTTTTAAAAACAAAGAAGAGTTACTTTTATCGAGTACCTACTTTGTACAAGTGGTAAATGTGTTACATACAATTTCTTATTTACTGTTCCAGTATGCACTACTTGATGAGATAAACAGTTTTATTCTCCACCTTTTAAAAGACGAGTAAGGTTCAGTCAGGAGGTGAAATGACTTGCCTTGGGGTCAAGAACTAGCTATTGCACTGGGCTTAAAACGTCACCCTGCATTAACTCAGAGCCTAGGCTCTTCCGCCTGGGGCACACTGTCTNTTCGCAGATGACATGATACTCTACATCGAAAACCCGACAGACTCCACCAGAAGCCTACTAGAACTGATCCAAGAATTCAGCCAAGTTGCAGGGTACAAAATCAATCCTATTCTTGAAACCAATATTGCCCTGTATGGTGGTTAACTAAAATTTAAGTTAAAAAATAAGTAAAATTTTTTAAAAGTGCTAAAATGAGAGCCTAAGAAATAAGACCGTTCGTTCATGGAGGAGACTAGAAATTGATCATAAGTACTGTTAGTATCTTTTTCTTTCCCTGCCATTTTTGTTTCTTACTCTGCAGATGACAGTTTACACAAGCAAAAT
>NW_027528635.1:1385027-1389511 GCF_008692635.1 Crocuta crocuta | reverse complement strand
GCAGAAAGCCCCTAATAAACCATCCTTTCCAGTCTGCAAAGTCACTGTAGGACAGAAGGAGGGATGCCAGTAGCCTGTTAGAAAAGGTTACTCTTTAATCAAAATATTCATGCTAAATAATGATAATAATAAAAACTATTTCCTGCTCCAAAGTCTCTTTTTTTTTCAGTTTTTATTTATTTATTTTGAGAGAGAGAGAGCACACGTGCATGGGGGTGAGGCAGAGAGAGAGAGAGAGAGAGGGAGGGAGAGAGAGAGAGAATCCCAATCCTAAGCAGGCTCTGTGCTGCTAGTACAATGTCTGACAAGGGGCTCAAATTCCACAACCACGAGATCATGACTGGAGTCAAGGTCAAGAGTCGAACACTTAACCGACTAAGCCACCCACGTGCCACCAAACTCTCATTTTTAATAGCAATGGTCACTAGCGATAATTATGTCTCTTATGACTTCACAACCTTAAGTCATTTTTAGTGAATTTAAATTTTGAGAGACTATCTTCTCTTCTATTAATATTGGCAAAGTTAAATATATCCAGAGTGGTTTAAGTGTTTGGAAACGCACCTGGTAAATTGTTACTGCAAAAATGTTGTGATAAGTATGAACAACATTGGATTTTAGAAAACAACTTAAAGTTTTTATTTACTCTTACATCAATGTCCAATCAATATTCCATTCTTACCTTGTACAGCAATCAATTTTAATTATAAATTTTTACATCGTTGCAGAAGCTCGATCATCTTAATTCTTCAAATTATATGTCATCTACAGCACTAAAAAGGCTGTTACTCTCTTGTTATCATAAACCTCTTAAGATTATAATGTCATCTAATATGGAAAAATTTATTGATTTTTATACTTAACTTAGAAAGTGGCTAGGCCAATTGAGAAATTTAGAATCAAATTTTCTTCCTTCATTTTCTAGAATTTTCTACCATGGAGAAGTTGGTATTGATATCAAAAGACTCTGCAAATTCTTAGCATTAGTAATGTATTTCCATCAACATCATAAGCTATGTTTTCTTCCAATAACTTTTAAAACCGTGTGGTGCATTCATGAAAATTATGTACATGGATTTTTGGTTCTGGCATAGTTGTCTTTATAACATTAAGTTTTTAGAACACCATAACAAGTTAGTCCTGGAGAAATAAATTTAAAAGTAGATATTTTCAGGGCACCTGGGTGGCTCAGTTGGTTAAGCTTCTGACTCTTCATTTCAGCTCAAGAAATGGTGTGGGATCTAGCCTTGTGTCAGGCTCTGTGCGGGGCAGGGAAACTGCTTAAGATTCTTTCCCTCTCCCTCTGCCCTTCCCCCACACATGATAACATGATCTCTCTCTCTCTCTCTCTCTGTCTCTCTATCTCAAAAAAAAAAAAAATGTATAGGGGTGCCTGGGTGGCTCAGTCGGTTAAGCATCCTAGCTCAGCTCAGGTCATGATCTCACAGGTTCGAGCCCTGCATCAGGCTCTGTGCTGACAGCTTAGAGCCTGGAGCCTGTTTCGGATTCTCTCTCTCTCTGCCCCTCCACTGCTCATGCTCTGTTTCTCTCTGTCTCAAAAATAAGAAACATAAAAAAAAATTTTTTAATGCATAAAAAATTCAACTCAGTATTTTCAAAAGTATACTTTTGGCTTGTGATATAAATTGTGTATCACTATTAAAGAATCAAAGTGTCTACAAAAGCACTGCACACAGCTGCTAATTGAAGTTTTAGCGGCATGATGGTATCATCTTATTTTCTCACTGAAAATATTTGGCAAAGCCTTCAAATTTATGTGGCGTAAAAGTTTTTCAAAGGGCTCCTACATTTCATTACTAACAAGAAGTATGGTATAGTTTTTGGATATTTTAAAAATTGATGGTGTCAAAAGGAATTTGATGCATTATTCACTCTAAGTAAAAAGTGTATAACAGAATATAGGATGCTTTATAATGTAGATGTTTTCCCATGCATAATCTATTGCAACCCATTGTTTTCTGTACAAAATTGGAAAGTTACTGTGTCCCCAGCCTGTCAAATAGTGTTTGTCTAGATTTGGTCTTTGTAGGTAGTCCTAAAACATGTATAATATCTTTCACCAGCCATGTCATTCCCTGCACCAAAAAAACCTCAAAACTATGAAAATATTTGCCATGGAAAATCCACAAATTTAAAAGAATATTATCTGCTCAATAGGGATTACAACAATGTATTATACACAAAATAGTTGACTACCTAACGTTTACTACATTATTAAAATGATTTCATTTATCTCATCTTCTATTACTTTTTACTATTTCACTTTGAATTTAAACTTGCAACTAATATATATTATATGGTTTGTGCTCTGTATATTTTGCCATATTATTATAATGTCACTATGCTTTCCTCCAAATGAAGAAAATTCACTATATCACCTGAGTATCCTCTGAATGCTAGAGTGGGTCTTACCAGTTGAACCAGCAACGAACAACAGAAAGAAGCCTCTGAGTGTAAGGAGAATCGGTACCTAGATTCACTACAATATATTACCTAAATATCCAGTTTTTTAAAACAAATTAAAAGACATGCAAAGAAATGGGTGTGATTCATACACAGAGAAACAAAAGCAGACAACAGAAAATGTATTTCCGAGGGCCTACATGTCAAATGGAACAAACATTTAAAAGTAGTCATTATAATTACGTTTAAAGAACTAAAGGAAAATATACTTAAGTGAAACGGAAAGTGAAGGGTAACAGCACCCTGGTTGTGTTCCTTGTTCCTCTTTTTTGTCCCTCTTCAACAATGAACTAGACATTCATATATGAACACAGGGGCCTTATGGGAGTTGTGAAATGCAGCAATATATGCCAAGGGACCCGGTCGGAGTCTCACCAAGTCACACATCCAGATATAGGCAGACAGACCTCGATAGGGGCCGGGCAACCAGCGCAGCCAGCAAACGTGCCCCAACCGGCCTCACTTCAGCTGGCGGAAAGCCTGGAGTGTACTGAGCTGGGAAGATACTTAACACATAAGAGAGAATTTGCAGAAGCCTTTCTGCCTTCCAGTCTTTCCAAGGGAAAATTCCAGCATGCCTCTGGAGCAAAAAAACATGAGCTTTGGTGCAACAGAGACAATAAGAGGAACTTTTGCCAACACCAGCCCTCCACCAACTCAACACAGCATGAGTATGAACTACCTAGCAGCGGAGACCGCCCCCACTGGGGAAAAGAAAAGCAGTGAGTGAGTGGCAGGGCGATCCCAGCTCTGCGGGAGAAGACTGGGGAAAACCTTTTATCTCCAGCAGCCCCCAGAGTACTGACGAGAAACCTCCATGACTGGGAAGAGGGAGATCAGGAAAGAGGCAGATAAGAATATCAAAGGGTATTAAAGGAACACGGTTCCTGCTGATTCAGGACTTCAGTAGGAAGTCCATCCACAAGCCACTGAGAGTGCCTCAAGAGAAACTCTCTCTGCCAGTTCTATGGGAAACCCCAATACCCTCAGTGCTCAACTCACACCTCTCTCCACTCTTCAGGGTCATTCATAATGACCAAGATATGGAAACAACATTAAGTGTTGTCAGCATATGAATGGATAAAGAAGTTGTTGTATGTATATGCAATGGAATATTATTCAGCTATGAGAAAGAAGGAAATCCTGACATTTGCAAGACTATGGATGAACCTTGAGGGCATTATCCTAAGTGAGATTAAATCATGCAGAGAAAGACAAATACTGTATGGTGTCACTTATATGCAGAATCTAAAAAAGCTGAACTCCTAAAAACAGACAGTAGAATGGTGGTTCCCAAGGGCTGGGGGCTGGGGTATTTGGGGATATGCTGTTTAAGGGTACATACTTGCAGCCAGTAGGTAAATTAATCCTGGAGTTCTACTGCACAGCATGGTGACTTTAGACAACAATACTGTATTATAAACTTCAAAGCTGCTATTAAAATTGGCTTGTTATTGACTGCTTTGTTCTCCTTTGGATCTTTTCAATTAGATTAAAAATGTTATTGATTAAAACTGACTATAAAAACATGTTTAAAAAAGTAAAAGAAGTTATGATGACAATGTTTCATTCAAGAGCAAATATCAATAAAAAGACAGAAATGAAAAAGAGCCAAATGGATTCTGGATTTAAAAGGATTACAATTGGGGCACCTGGGTGGCTCAGTAGGTTAAGTGGCTGACTTTGGCTCAGGTCATGATCTCACGGTTCATGAGTTCAAGCCCCGTATCGGGCTCTGTGCTGACAGCTCAGAGCCTGGAGCCTGCTTCCGATTCTGTTGTCTCCCTCTCTCTCTGCCCCTCCCCTGCTCCTGCGCACACGCGCGCGCTCTCTCTCTCTCAAAAATAAATAAATAAATAAACAAACAAACATAAAAAAACCTACAAGGATTACAATAACTGAAGCTGAAAAATTCAGTACAACGTTCAACAGTGGATTTGAGCTGGCAGAAGAATCAGCAAACTTGTAGACTGATCAATTGAAAGTATGTAAGTTGAAGA
>NW_027528635.1:1376938-1384935 GCF_008692635.1 Crocuta crocuta | reverse complement strand
TGAGATAAACATAGAGATCCACACATAGACACATCACAGTAAAAATGCTAAAAGACCAAGAGAAACTCTTCAAAGTATCAAGAAAAAATTACTCATGTACAAAGACCACCATTGGTAAGACTTAATATTAACAGCTAGCTTCTTATCAAAAACAGTGGAGANGACGCTACACCAGATAGTAACTTGAGTTCACAAAAACAAATGAAGGGAATCAACAATGATGAATAAGATTAATGTAACAAATTTTCTAAATATATACTTGTCCTTTTTTTTCAGCTTTTTACCAGATGGAAAAGACATAAATAATTGTATAATGACCATAACAATGTATTGCTGGGTTTGTAACATATATGAATGTAGAGTGAATAGAGCTATAAAGGAATGTTTATACATGTCACAGGAGTTAATGTAAACTTGAAATAGACTGATTAAGATTTATATCGTAAGACCTACAGTGACCACTAAGAAAATGACTAAAAGTGAAAAAATTATTGAAAATTAAACCACTACACTAGAAAATATTTACTTAGTCTAAAAGAAAGTAGGAAAGAGGAATACAGGGAAAAATTTTTGAGACTTATACAAAACACAAAAGTAGAATGGTAGACTTACAGCCAAGTGTATCAATAATAATATTCATGTGAGTTGACTAAACAATCCAACCAAAAGGCAGAGATTCTCACGCAGGACCAAACCAAAACCAACAAAATAGATGCCACTATGTGCTATCTGCAAGGAATGTATTGTATTGTATTCTATATTTTTTTCCACATGGAATGTTATTTTAGTTTTAAAGATACAAACAGTTTGAAATCAAAAGGAGAAATCAAAAGGATATAAAAATACATATCATGCAAAAAGCAACCTCAAGAAAGCTGAAGTGACTATACTAATATCAGATGAGACAAACTAACAATTTGTTACTGGAGATAAGAGGAACATTTTATAATGATAACAGTATAAATCTCTCAGTGATACACAACAGATTTAAACATATGTGCACCTAATGACAGAGCCCCAAATATATTAAGCAAAAACAGACAGAATCACAGGAGAAATAGACGTTTCACCAATTCGAGTTGAAGTCTTTATCTGAAATTCAATAATGGACAGAACTAGGCAGCAAATCGACCTGGAAATAGAAGTCTTAAACAACACCATAAAGCAACTCAATTTAGCACACATTAGGGAACACACCACCCAAAAAACAGCAGAATACACACTTTTCCAGCGCTCCTGGATCACTCCCCAGGATAGACTATGCTAGCCTATAAAACAACCATTAATAAATTTAAAAGGGTTCAAACTGTCCAAACTGTATTCCTCAATCAGAATGGTGGTCAAAAGGCACAAACTTCCAGTATAAAACAAATGAGTCCTGGGGATGTAATGTACATGTTAACTATAGTTAATAATACTAGATTGTACATTTGAAAGGCACTAAGAGAGTAGATCTTAAAAGTTCTTATCACAAGAAGAAACACATTTTGTAAATATGTGTGATGGATATTAACTACTTATTGTGGCGATCATTTCACAATATTCATATATGTCAAATCATTATGTTGTACACCTGAAACTAATATAATGTTATAGGTTGATTATATCTCAAAAATCATGGAACAAATGGAGTTCCTGGCCTTAAGAGATTTATAACCAAATAAAAACTCTTTCTCATTTAGAAAATACTACAGTTAAAATGATGCTTCTTTTATCCTATTGCTATTACATTTTCAATTGTTTCTTAATCTTTAACTTTTGTAGGCAGAAAAATATGTCTAACCTCCATTGTCAAGTGTGTGTACACTAAAATCATCCTATTCAGATGGAAAAAAGAAAAATGTAATACACCATATTAACAGAATAAAGGACAAAAAAATAATTAATCAACTCAGCAGATACAGAAAAACCACTTGACAAAATTCACAACACTAGGAAAAAATAGAAGAAAATTTCCTCAAACTGATAAAAAAGCATATACAAAAAGCTCACTGCAAATATCATACTTTTCCCTGTCAGTTTAGGAAGAAGACAGGATGGCCACTTTTGCCACTTCTATTTAACATTCTACTGAAGGTTCTAGACAGGGCAAATCAAGAAAAAAAATAAAACTATATTTGAGGATAACACGGTACTATATACAGAAAATCCTAAGGAACACAAATACACGTAACACCCATACGTACACATATATAACAACACACACACACACGTATACAATTAGAGGTAATAAATTACTCAGCAAGTCTACAAGATACATGATCAATATATAAAAATCAATGGTATGTTTTTGGACTAGTAATGAACACTCCAAAAAATGAAGTAAACAATCCTATGTTTAAAGTATCAAAAAGAATAGAATATTCAGGAAAAAATTTAAGAGTATAAGACTTGTACACTGAAAACCCAAAATACCACTGAAGAAAATTTAAGAAGCTCTAAGTAAATGGAAAAACATCCCACGTTCATAAATTGGAAGACTTAATATTGTTAATATGGCAATATTCCTCAAATGTCCTACAATTTCAATGCAATCCTTATCAAAGTCACAGTTGTCTTCATAACACAAATTGACAAGCAGCTATGTAGATTTATATAGATCAACAAAGAAATCAAAATAGCCAAAATAATATTGAAAAAAATGAACAAAGTCTGAGGACTAACACTTCCTGATTTTAAAACTTACTATAAACTTGCATCAATCAAGAGTGTGGCACTGGCATAAGAACAGGCATATATTAATGGAATAGAACTGAGAGTCCAGAAATAAATCTATACATTTCTAGAAAGTAGATTCTCAATAAAGGTGCCAAGACCATGAAATAGGGAAATGGTTTCCTCAATAAATGGTGCTNTATATACAAAAGTTAACTCCAAATGGGTCAAATACCTACATTTAAGTGGGAAAAGTATTAAATTCCTAAGAGAAAACATAGGTATAAATCTTTGTGACTTCAGATTAAGCAATTAGTTTTACTGTGGCAGAAAAGCATAATAAGAGAAATAAAAACAGGTAAATTTGACATCAATAACTTTTGTGTTTCAAAGGATACCATCACACAAAGTAAAAACACTGCACACAGAATGGGAAAAATATTTTCTGAAATATATATAAGAGATTTGCATCTGGAAAAGATAAAGAACCCATATAACTCAATAATCAAAAGACAACGAAGATATAGGCAATGGATCTGAATTGATATTTCTCTAAATAATTTGTACAAATGGCCAACATCCCATTAAAACAGTCTCGATGTCATTATCAATGCAAATTAAAACCATAATGAGATACCATTTCACACACACCAGGATGACTGCAATTAAAAAGCCAGACAACAATTGCTGGTGAGGATATGGAGAATTTGGGACCCCCGTATACTGGTGGTGGGAATGTAACACACTGCTAACACTGTGGAAAGAACTCTGTTGGTTTCTCAAGGAGTAAATTATAGAGTTCTCACATGAGGGAGCAATTCTGCTGCTAGGTATACGCAAAAGAAATGAGAACAAATGTCCACACACACAAAAATGTACATGAATACTCATAAATGCATTATTCATAATAGCCATAATGTTGAGACATCCAAATGCCCATCAAGTGAGGAATGTATAAATAAAATGTGATATCTCCACACAATGTAATATTCAGCAAGGAAAACTGTGAGGAACTAATGCATAGTACTAATCTGGATGAAGCTGGAAAACATGCTAAGTGTAAGATGCTAGTCACAAAAGACCCCATATTGCATAATTCCATTTATATAAAATATGCAGAATAGACAAATCCATAGAGATAAAGTGTAAATTAATGGTTGTTATGATTTCAATATTTATGTTCCTCCAAACTTCATATGTTAAGGCTGACACACCCAGCATGACTATATTTGGGCAAGGGGCCACTGAAGGAGGCCAAATGGGGCCATAAGGGTGTGGCCTTGACCTGTTAGAATATGTATCTTTTTTAAGTTTATTTATTTATTTTGAGAGAGAAAGAGCACACACACTGAGAGCAGGGCAGGACAGAGAGAGCATCCCAAGCAGGCTCCACTCTGTCAGCACAGAGCCTGGTGGTGGGGTTCGATCCCATGAACAGTAAGATCATGACCTGAGCTGAAATCAAGAGTTGGACACTTAACCGACTGAGCCCCTTGGGTGCCCCAGGAGACTTATCTATTTATATTCTACTGCAAGCTGTAGTTCTGAACTAATTAATCCAGGTGCTCCTAGAATATGTATCTTAATAAGGGACAGCAGAGCACTCACTGTCTTTCTGTGCACTTTCACACCAAGGAAAGGACAAGGGAGGACATAGTGAAAAGGTGACAAGTGAAAGGCAGGAGGAGAGTCCTCACTGAAAACCAAACTGTCTGGAACCTTGGACTTGTGGTCTGCAGAAGTGTGAGAAAGTAAATTTCTATTGTTTCAGCCACTCAGTCTACGGTATTTAGTTATGGCAGGTCAAATAGTCAAATAAAGATTTTGGTACTGAGAATGGGATGCTACTGTAAGAAATACTTAAAAATGTGCAAGTGGCTTTAGAACAATAATGCACAGAGGCTTTTGGAATTTGGAAGCACATACTAGAAAAGCCAAGATTGCCATGAAGGGACTGATGGTAGAAATATAGATATTACAGGCAATTCTGGTGAGATCTCAGAAAGAAGAGGCAGAGAGAAACTGTCTATCTTCTTAGAGAATATACGTATCTTCATAGCATCCTATTGGTAGAAATATGGATGCAAAAGACCATTCTGGTGAGGTCTCAGACAGAAATGAGGAACAGCTTACTAGAAATTGGAGGAAAGATGATTCTTATTATAAAGTGACAAAGAACTTAGCCAAATTGTGTTCTTGGATTTTGTGGAAGGTATAACTTGTGAGAGATGAAATTGGTTCTTTAGCTGAGGATATTTCTAAGCAAAATGTTAAAGGCATGATTGGTTTTTCCTTACCACTTATAGTAAAACACCCGAAGAGAGATCAACTGAAGAAATTGTTAAGCAAAAAGAAACCAGAACTTAAAGATTTGGAAAATGTGCAGTCAGTCCATATTGGGGGGGAAAAAAAGAGAAAAAAAAAGAAGCATGTTTCAAAGGAACACTAAAGGTGTGGATGGACAACTATTTGACAAGGAGATGAATATGGGTGTGAACTATACATTTAATCAGCCATCTCAGCAGAAGCCAGGGACAGAGATGAGATCCATCTGGGGAAGAAGACTTCCTTCTGGAAGGAATTATGGGTAAATGAGGTCAGATGGGTGGGGCCCCTATCTGTTAGAATTAGTATCCTTAGAAGAAGGGAAGAATTAGTATCCTTAGAAGAAGGGATACCAGAGTGCTTCTCTGTCTCTGTCTCTCTCTTTTCCCCCATGCTCTCACATCAAGGAAACGTCTCCTGAAGATACAGCAAGGAGGAAGAGAATGCTCACCGGGAACTGAATCAGCCAGAGCACTGGACTTCTAACCTACAGAAATGTGAGAAAATAAGTTTCTAGTGTTGAAGCCACCTAGTTTACAGCATTTTGTTGTGGTAGCCCAAGCCGACTGACATAGTTGCATTTGTCTGCGGGGATAGGTATTGTGGGAAATAGTGAGTGACCACTAATGAGTACAGAATTCTTTTTGGTGGGTGATAAAAATGTTCTTTTTTTTTTTTTGGTTAATTTTTCTTACATTTATTTATTTTTGAGACAGAGACAGAGCATGAGCAGGGCAGGGGCAGAGAGAGAGGGAGACACAGAATCCAAAGCACACTCCAGGCTCCGAGCTGTCAGCACAGAGCCCTATGCGGAGCTAGAACTCATGAACTGCAAGATCATGACCTAAGCCAAAGTTGGATGCTTAACCGACTGAGCCACCCAGGCGCCCCCCAAATGTTCTACAATTGATTATGCATTGGGTGGCACACTATGACTATACCAAAGAACATTCATAATACTTTTGAATGGTTGAGTTTGAGGTATGAAAATTATGTCTCACTAAAGCTGTCAGGAAAAAAAGGTTAAAACTTGTTTATAGTCTCAAAGTATGCTGGGTTTTTCTCACAAGTTGTCTCTGTTCAACAGCCAATTTCAAGTTTGAATTCTGAAGCCCACTATTGGTGGGCAATTTATTTTGTTCACATTTTCCAAAAATATGCACCCAATTATCTTCAACTGATTTTTTCAATCCACAGAGTGTGAAATAGGAAAAAAAATGAAATCCTTCAATGTAGAATAAATTAACCGTGATCTATGGATGTCTTGCCCTGTATCATTTGGAAGAATTCACATAAATATGTTTCTGGAAATGTCTTACCCTTTTCAAAGTTAAATTTTCTTTCTGAGGTGGATAATTTTCCACAAGAATGTCCCATCATTGAATAATCAGATTAAACAGCCAAGTTCCTGAATTGGCAGAAACTGAATTTTTAAAAAATGAATTACTGGGGTTTACCTTGTCCATTTTTTTTCCTTAAAATTCAACAGGTATAATGCTGTGTGTGTAGCACGTATCTTAAAACACTACTGCATCAGGGACTTAATTTATTCTTCTCTTTTTAATGTTTATTTGAGAGAGAGAGAGAGAGCGAGCACGTGCAAGGGAAGGGCAGAGAGAGACAGAGAGAATCCCAAGGAGGCTCCGTGCTGTCAGCATCGAAGCCTGACGTGGGGCTCAAAGTCACCTCACTAACTGGGAGATCATCATGACCTGAACTGAAATCAAGAGTCGGACACTTAACTGACTGAGGCATCCAGGTGCCCCACAGGACTTATCTTTTCAGTTGTAGTCCTGAATTAATTTCCTGTTTATTTCTCTGGCATTTTATCTATTTTCCCCAAGGTTTTATTCAATGCTCCAAATAAGTTTCTTTTATATCTTTCTCAATGCCTTTTTTAAAATGTTTTATTCATTTCTGAGAGAGAGAGAGAGAGAGAGACAGCATGAGCAGGGGAGGGTCAGAGAGAGAGGGAGACAGAATCCAAAGCAGGCTCCAGGCTCTGAGCTAGCCGTCAGCACACAGCCCGACACAGGGCTCGAACCCACGAACCGTGAGATCTTGACCTGAGCTGAAGTCGGACGCTTAACTGATTGAGCCACCCAGGCGTCCCTCAATGCCTTTTTGATTGATGCTTTCTGATCCTGATATACACTTAAAATTTTTTCTAACTTATTTAATTTCAACAGATAAAATATCTACAATACAGTTACTGAATTATTAAAAAGAATCTCTAGCTTATGTCGGTGTAGTATAGTTTATTAACAGTAATGCATGTTATTTATTAAATCATAATGCATGTCATAATGTAGGTACTTTTTAATTTAAATTGGGGGCACAGCAATATCCTCTGATACAGTAAACCGGCTACTGATATGAACTGGAATATAAGGCAAATTCTGATTAAATATGAGTGAAGCCCAGGAATTTGTATTTTTACAACTTTGCAGGCCATTCTTATGCGTCGCCAGAGTTAAGGACCACTCAACCAGGTTGTGATGCCAAACTGTCCTACCTGTTCTGGATCGATGGGGCTTTTCAACTCAAACTCTGCGGTAGGTCTGTGAAGCTCTCAGTTTCAAGGGCACACACACCAGGCATTTTATCTTAGCCCCCAAATGCTACCTTTATATGTTAGAGATAAATACTTTTATTCTCTCGCTCATGTCGTGACTCAGTGGTGAACAGTGGACCGGGGAGGACTACAGAGGGCTGGCCCACAAAACCAGGAGATGCAGCTACTGGTGCTAGAAATGGGGGGGAGGGGACTTTTAGTGGAGTCACTTATACTACCTACTATGTGCACGGCATAAGGTATTTATAGGAAATGCACTGGACATGGAATTAGAAGTCCTGTGTTCAAATCCAGTTTCCTACACTGACGTGCTATGAAACAAAGTGTGTAATCGTGTGATGGTTTAAAGAGAAGGATGCAATGAGGAGGAGTGGCTAGAGGGCATTAGGCTAAAGCAAACTATGTCAGTCAGAGAAAGACAAATATCATATGATGCCCGTCA
>NW_027528635.1:1374793-1376856 GCF_008692635.1 Crocuta crocuta | reverse complement strand
ACTCCTATGTGGAAATTAAGAAATAAAACAAATGAGCAAAGGGGGAAAAAACAGAGAGAGGGAGAGAAATGAAGAAACAGACTCTCAACTATAGAGAGCTGATGGCTACCAGAAGGGAGGTGGATGGGGGATGAAAGAAAAAGGGATTAAGGAGGGCAGTTGTGAGGAGCACCGGCTGTTGTATGTAAATGATGAATCCGTAAACTCTACACCTGAAGCTGACATTACATTATATGTTAACTAATTGGAATTTAAATAAAAACCTGGAGAAGAAGAAAAAAATTTAAAGAAAGAAAAGAAGGGCGGGGAACAGGCTACTTAAAGTTCAAATGCTGGCTCTAGAAACTACTACTTTAACAAGTGGCATAATTGCTATGCACTTTGACTGCCCCACCTGTAAAACAGGTTTGATGATAACAATTGTCTAAGATAGGTACTATTACAAGTATTTAATAAGATGACATGCATAAAACACATAAATCAATGCTTATAGTATCTTCTGCTCAGAGTCAGCTGTAGTTATTATTGCCATGCATTTAAAATTAAAATAAGATCTTCCTTATCCCTAGGCTTTTAGTATTAAATGATATTTATACATTCATTTGTCAGCATCCATTATGGACGTGCTACTTGGTGGGCATCATTGAGGACCACAGTATTTCTATGCTCAAGA
This sequence comes from Crocuta crocuta, assembly GCF_008692635.1. Taxonomy (NCBI): domain Eukaryota; kingdom Metazoa; phylum Chordata; class Mammalia; order Carnivora; family Hyaenidae; genus Crocuta; species Crocuta crocuta. The sequence goes on along the minus strand of NW_027528635.1, from coordinate 1,376,183 downwards.
TGATACAGAAACACCCTTACGAAGTCCGTAATCTGCCGGGGGAGATCAAATAAATACAAAATATAAACTGGTAACACGCACAGGAGAAAGCAACCAAGTGCTAAAACAGGTACAGATGACACACTTCCAGTGTTCCGGGAAAGAAATGATCACTTTCCCCTGGAGCTATCGATAGGGGCTTGATAGATGTGCTAACGTTTCCTTCAGGGCCCAAAGCATTTGGAGATGACAAATCAGGAGGGAAGGCCACAGCCTGGCGGCCAGGCAGCACGAGGAGAGAATGAAGGTGGTGACTACTAACCATGTCCATAAAACGATCATAAACTGTAAAGTGCTCATCACTGCATTTTAAGTCTTGCCCCTTCCGGCACTCACAGAAGAACGTTCAGAAACACGACTGCTTTCTAAGACAAATAGGAAACCAGGGTACCGGGCGGTGATTTTTGCCAGAGAGCTTCGGCTTGTTGTTCACGAAGCATACCCAAATAGTAGCAGTCTGTCGTCAACCCAGACCTAACCCAGTTTGCCTTTGTTAACTGGGCCAATTCCCACAGTAGAGAGCTGGCTGAGAATGTGCTGACCCGTCGCCCACTCAGGCACATTAAAGGACGGGCGTCCACGGCCGGTGTTCCTAGCTGAGCTGCGGCTCACATTAGAGGGGAAAGAAAACTGCAGCCGCTGTATTTCTTAGCAAGCTGCCTGAGTAAAAATAGAGATCTGCTGACTACATATTCACTATATCTGCAGACACTTCCAGCTGGGGATGTAGACTTTTCCCCCCCTCATTTTCCCTCTTTTGAACGTTTACTTAAATTAGCCCCTCCACACTCCCTCCTTCATAAAAACAGAAAATATCATTTTGTTGAATTCGTATTTTTAAAATACATTCATACTTGTATTTTTAAAATTCTGTATTTGTTCCCATTGTTCTTAACTGTTAATCAAACAATGTCTGCTTTTGTTTTGGAGGCAAAACAAGGCCTCCTCCGTGCATTAGTCTCTGAATCTACTCATCAAATCAGTTTTTAATAGAAGGAATCTGAGCTCATGACATCATTAATAAATAATAAATAATGCAGTAATAAATGCATTCTGGAAACACTGAATATTTAGAACTATCTAGGGAGATTTTAGAGAGCAGGTATATTATTTTATTCATTCAAAAAACACTCTTAGGCCCTGGTCTAAGCATTCTGCATTCATTAAGTTCCATAATCATTAAGGTAGCCCTATGTTGGCTCTATTACTACTGTCATTTTGCAGTTGAGAAAACTGACACACAGAGAGATTCTGCAACTTGTCCAAGGTCACTCAACCAGAGTATAAAGAAGAGGTGGGATTCACCCCCACAAAGTCTGTGGCCAGAGGCCACACTCTTAACCTCCATACT
>NW_027528635.1:1338615-1374745 GCF_008692635.1 Crocuta crocuta | reverse complement strand
CTGAAAAAAAAAAATAAAACATCTAATTCCAAATGGGACTATAATCTCTAGTTTTCCAGTTTTTTCCTCCTGTCCTAATTCATGTCCACTGACCTTTCTGCCTAGTGATAATATCATGCCCCAAAGGAGAGAGATGAGATGGTGTTGCCTGCATGTGACCGTACTATCAGCACACTCTAGAATAACATCAGCCCCCGAACTGACAATAATATTGTAGCTAAGGATGGAGTTGTTGCACAGATTCAATGAGATAATACAAGTGGAAGTTCTTGTCATGAAGAAGGCACTTAATCTACATTAGCTAAATTGAAAGGGGTGGCAATGCAGATCTTGGATATATCAAGCTTATAAAATTATAGATATTTCATTTTGTTGATCAGTGAGAATGTTTATGACCACAGCATAGAAAATAAGTATAATGTAGTATTTAAGAGCATGAACTCTAGAATTCAGTGGCTCAGGTTCAAATCCAATTATAGGGGCATCTGGGTGGCTCAGTTGGTTTAGCATCTGACTTTGGCTCAGGTCATAATCTCACAGTCCATGGGTTAGAGCCCCGCGTGGGGCTCTGTGCTGAGAGCTCAGAGCCTGGAGCCTGCTTTGGATTCTGTGTCTCCCTCTCTCTCTGCCCCTCCCCCACTCATGCCCTGTTTCTCTCTGTCTCAATAATAAATAAAAACATTCAAAAAAAATCCAATTGTACACACTAACTGTGTGATCTAACGTGAGTTACCGAACTGTGCCTCAGGGGCCTTGTCTGTAAAATGGGGTTGATAACAGCACCTAGTTCATTGCTTTGAAGCGAGGGTTAAGTACAGTGATTCATGTGGAATGCTTAGATCACTGCCCGGTACGTAGTTAACTGCAAACTTCAGTGAAGTCTGACGTGCACACACAATTGTGTGTGTGTGTGTGTGCGTGCATGCGTGTGTGTTTCACTTTGAAGAAGTCACGGAAAGGGCTGAATCCCACATCTAGAATGATCTGTCATGGAATGGGGACAGCGCGCATAAGACAGTGAAGCAATCCCTGGCTTGCCTTAATTCAGTAAAACAAGACACCAAAGCCACAGTTGACCAAGAAAGGTCCCATGAGTTTGTAGAAATAGCACAAGGATATTTTGGACTTTACACAATCAGGGGACATGTGTTCTACTCCCTCCTTCAACAATCCTTGGCATTGATTAGTTTTAGTTTATAGACAAAGATGCAGCTACAAAGAGAGAAGTTAAATAATGTCCCTAAATTTATCTCGTTTATCATTAAAACTCCTCATTTTATGCTTGAGGAAGATGAGAGCCAGAGAGATTAAGAGTAAAACAGCTAGTGTGTGGTAGTTGAGTTCATAAGCTAGAAGTTAGTCTGACTTTTAATTCCAAACATCTGCCACTGTACCGTGCTTCATCCTCCTGAACAAAACACTTGTGGTTACCGACCCCCACAAACCAAATATTCGAGGGGTCAATATTGAACACTATGAAAGGTATGAGGCTGGTGGTAGGCTGCTTAACACAGACAAGAGAGAAAGGGAAGGGAGGGAGGCAACCTTCATTTCTAGCCTACAGAACTTTCCCAAGAGCAGTCAGCTAAACAACCGAGAAATTCAAAAAGATGTAAAATATATATTTATTTCTTCATTTTGTGAGGAACAGAGATCTATAGAACCAAAGTGTCCAAAATAACCAGCCAGCCAGATGACATTGCACTTTTATTTTCATTTATTTATTTTTGGCTAGACAGGAGACACACACAGACACACACATGATTTTTCATTAAAACTCAAGCAAGGGCTATGTATTGGATATAACAAAAATTGCCTGCTAGGTTCGCATATGAGAAATTATGCCTCATTAGCTCACCTCAGAGACTCCTTCATGAATTATGAGGACATGTTTCTTGGGGTATTAGAGCAATAAGGCCATTGGTTACAGAGGAATTATACAGTGTGCACTGGTCAATTTCCTGTTCCACAACATTCTTTAATGCAGATATTAGGTCCGAAAGACTGAGTTTCTTGACTGTAGATTGTAGGCCCTGAGTATATTTTTATTGCCTGACTGAATGAATGAGCCAATGAATCTTACACATCTTGCATACAGAATCTTGAAGGAAATACTGTCTATTATTTTAGATACATATATAAAATACTTAGAGGCCTTGATTCAGAAATATGACTCAAGAACTAACATGAATATGAACCCTGCAATAGCTTTAAGAACATTTGGCAGTTTTCCATCATAAGAACATCTTATCTTCAGTTTATGTCTTGAGAATTAAAAATATTTCCACGTACTTTATGGAATCCAACAGTCATAGGAACTGATATGCAATAAAGCAATGAAGCTGGAACTCATTTTACCAAGTCATCACTTTGGGGTTATCTATCATTAAATCACTCCAGACTGAAGATGTGCAAAAGTAGAGCGAATTACTTAGATCAGGTCACCGAGTCAAAACTTAGCAGAAGATTGACCAGGATAGCCAACCAATTGAGATAAGTCTAGAGCCAAATGTGGCTTTTGCTCTGAATTTATGAAAGTAGGCTAGGTCAATACAGACTCCAAAGTCATCAATTCATTGAATAATAAATCAGGAAAATAGGATGCTTTGTTGAAATACTAAGATATGTCAAAATATGAGTTCCACAGAGACACAGGCCACCATTAGTGGCAAAAGGTCACTGTGATTAGTGGCGAATAGGAGGCAAGATCATGGTTCCACCTCCTACTGGCTACGTGACCTCAGGTTAAACCCTTTCTCCCTCATTTCTTCCATCGGAAAAACTGGGACTGCTTCCCAAACGCATCCCAGAGGTTCTTATCATGTTTCTATCATGCTCTGCTTTACCATTTGACAAAGTGAAGAACACAGTCAGTAGTACATGAATTTGGAACCTTTCAGAAAAGGGTTTGTACCCCCAATTCAAGGTATGATGGAGTCTATCATTGCAAAGAATATGTACAGCGTGCAAATCTTATCTGAGAAAGGGGTCAGTGGATCACTATAGAAAATGAGCCTTCAACATGTATGAATATTTTTCATTTAAAAAATCCATTACGTTTTTCCTCTTCCACACCAAAGCAACAAAATAATTTTAACTCTATGCCCATATGACTTACATAGGAGGCATCCAGCATAGTGTCAATTGATCTCATTAACATCTAATGAAAGGCAGATATTAGCCAAGGTTTATTGTAGCCATATGAGGCAAACAGGATAAACACTAAAGAAACTGCTCAAATGTTTATTTAGAAATATAATTTACAGGGGCGCCTGGGTGGCTCAGTCAGTTAAGCATACAACTTGGGCCCAGGTCATGATATCATGGCCTGTGGGGATTTTTGTTTTGTTTTGTTTTACTTATTTCTGAGAGAGAGAGACACACACACACAGCTTGAGCAGGGGAGGGTCAGAGAGAGAGGGAGATACAGAGTCGGAAGCAGGCTCCAGGCTCTGAGCTAGCTGTCAGCACAGAGCCCGACGCGGGGCCCGAACCCACGAACCGCGAGATCATGACCTGAGCCGAAGTCGGACACTCAACCGACTGAGTGTCGCCCATCATGGTCTGTGGGTTTGATCCCCGTGTCGGGCTCTGTACTGACAGCTGAGAGCCTGGAGCCTACTTTGAATTCTGTGTCTCCTTCTCTATCTGCCCCTCCCCTGCTCACACTCTTTTTCGCTTTCAAAAATAAAAATAAACATTGAAAAATTAAAAAAAAAACCTCATTTTCTAACCTCTGCCTTGTTCATCTCCTTTTCAAGTTTTGTTTTGTTTTCCCAATTAAATACCCAAAACCAATTCCTATATGCTACAGTTGGAAATAAGCATAAATCAGCCCCAGGAACTGTATAAAAATTAGATTTCTTACATATTCATTGCTCTCATTCAGTTTAGACATTTGGTGTCACTATGCAAAATGTGTTTAATGTTGGTAGTTTTGATGACTTTTCTATTTACATGTCAATTAATCAGATACCACAATATGAAACGATAGATAATTATGTAATTAGGTAGCATATAAGTTGTGGACCTTATATGTGGATGTATCTAATTTAAGGCCTCTGGTTTCTAACAAGGACACCAGATGCTCTGTCTCTTGGCCATCTGGCTCTCTGAGGAAATCCTCTTTTTCTCCACTTCTTCTCTCAGAGTGCAACTCTTATTATATTAAACTACAAAGACTGATACCTCATAGCTTTGCTAACTTATACAAGTTACCACTATGGCAGGATTATCAAGTAAAAATGCTAATGTAATATCTTTATATACACCAAGGAATAATGTGCAGAATATACCCAGATTCTTTCTTTTAGTGATGACTCTATTATAATTCACAATAAAATTTTGTCCATATGTAAGTTTTCAATTACAATGGCAGCAGAGAAGGAGAGACCCAGGGAGATCTATTTCAACCCCTTCATTTTCTTAGTCAATAAACTACGGCCTGGAGGTACAACTGGTCTTCTATTTTTTAGTGCACCTTCCATTGCTTTTTGCCACGGCACATTATAGAGGAAAATACTCAACAAAGAATTGGCAAGAATAAGAGTTTTTCAAAGAAACGTTATTAATCTTCCAAATATGAGAAGAAAGGAGCACTCGCTAACACAAGAAGTTCTCTCCACTTTGACAAATCACTGTTTGAGGCCCTCCTTCTAATGCCCTGCCACAGCCCATCAAGAATGTTGGTTTGGAGAAGCAAGTAGGAAGAGCTGGAAGCGAATTAGTTCTTCCAGTGAAACTCATGAAACAGTGAGAGAGAGCTGTGCACTGCGAAAACATTTCATAGATGTGACATCCAGAAGTCAAATCCATGCTGTTCTGAAAAGAGGAGGCAACCAACCCCATACGGCTTTCTGTCCCAAGTCAGTTGGCCTCAGCTGCAGTCATGCCAACTCCACATCGGTGTCCCAAATCACCAGTTCTAGAACAAGAGAAAAGCTGTGGCTGGCTGTGGGTCACTATAAATAATCAAGAGAGAAATGAACATAGACGATTTTACAGATATGAAAAGTTAGAGGTGAGGGGAAATTCCGCGGAGGGAATATCCGGTCTAAAACTAATTGTTTAGCTCTAAGTTGTTGGCAGCGCTCTTGAGTTCTGTTAACTTCAGTAAATTTTATGTGCCTTTGGCACAATCACAGCTGCTACCCTGTTGATGATTACAGTTGCTGTGAGTGATGTTAGCCCATAGCCACCATGTTAAACTGCCTGAATATGGCTGTCATTTTATTGACAACAGAGATTTCATTACAAAGCAAGGAAGAGAACAAAGATTTTGCTCTATCTGGCTTAGTAGTTAGAAAGATCATCCCCCCGAATGCTGAGAACAGAATAGCCAGGACAAAGCAAGTGCTGTCTCTCTGCACAGAAATATTACATTCCATGTGAAGGAGGAGAATGACGGTCCAGCAAGCTTGAGACATGCTCATAATGGGTGAAGAAAATGTACGGCCATTTTGGGCCAGGAAGTATGATTGTTGATCTTACTTGGGAATTTGGAGTTCATGGATAGCAAGAAACTAACAGCATGTATCAAGGCAAGGCACTGTAGGGTGGGTTTTGTTTGTTTGTTTGTTTAGGTTTTTTTGAAGTTCACTTAGTTATTTTGAGAAAAAGAGAGAGTACGAGCAGGAGAGGAGAAGAGAGGGAGGGAGAGAGAGAATCCCAAGCAAACAAACACATGCTTANAGCACAGGTGGGATGCCCACACGCCTAACAGAACAGTGAAGATTTCAAGGCAGGAGAAGTAACATCGGCAGAGGCAGTGAAGGTGAAAGCCTAGTGGGTCTGCAGTACAGCGAACAGGCCTGTTTGCCAGGAGTGGATAACTCACAGAGGGAAGCAGCGGAAGCCAAGTAGGAGCAGGCGCTTTGTGCTGGATTACGGAAGGCTGGGCCTGCCACGCTTCGTCTGGATTAAGGAATTGTCCAAATATGGATCTTAAATCTAGGCATTCTGTATGCCTAGGATGTGCTTAGGTCAATCTGGCTCAAAAAACAGATTAGAGTTGAAGATGAAATAGAATACCTGTGAATGTAGGTGTTATATTTGTTTTGTACAGAGAGGTTTTTAATGACTTTGTAAATGTAATTTGCCTAAATGATGATCATGATACTTAGAATTATAAACATAGGTGTTTGCACTTATCTCTATGTAATATATGTGTACTATTATATTGGATAGGGCTCTGACATACGAATATATATTTACATAAATATACAAGCATAAATATATAAATATAAAATGTAAATATAAACTATGTGTACTTGAAAATTAATGTGTTAGTTCTTTTTTCTTCAAATACTTTAATGACACATCTCTGAATTTCAGAAACTGAAACATAAACACTGAAGGGAAAGTTCATATGCTTTTGTTAGCACTCCAATTTTCTTTGAAAGTTTATTTTTCAGAGAGAGAGAGAGAGACAGAGAAAGATAGAGTATGAGTGGGGACGGCACAGAGAGAGAGAGAGAGAGACTNTTCTGTATCTCCCTCTCTCTGACCCTCCCCTGCTCACGCTGCCTCTCTCTCTTTCCGAAATAAATAAAAACATTTAAAAAAATAATGCTTAGGAAACTATTTGGCAAAATGGAAATGTTTGAGATATTAATTTATATGCAAGTACAGCATAAAAGTGATACATATACACCTATGTTAAATACTGATAGATGAGCAAGTGCTAGCAAGAAATGTGCACATTTAGAAGAGAGGGTTATGAGATTATGAAAGGTCATGTGTTTAAAAGTATAGGTCATTACTTACAATTCTTGCTATAATTTCAAATGATAAATCAAGACAAATCTGTTGATAATTTCAATCATTATGTTGGAAAATGGACCAAGGACCTAGACTGGCTTACAAGTCTAGGCAGTGGATTTAGAAAACAGAGTTGACATGGAAGTTATCTAGCCTGCATACCACCACCCCTCCACCTGTGTCCATGACAGACATCACTAATCAAACTGGGCCTTCTTTCCTGATCTCCACAGAATTCCCAGAAGCCACTATCAATAACTCAGAATCTTCTCACCAGACGAAACCTCTGTGCTGTCGACAGCCAATAAACAGCTTTCTCTAGCAGGTACTCAATGGAGAAAATCTTCCAGAAAAGCACTGAAACGAACAGACAACAGAATTCCATTGGTCTCTGAACCCACAGCTTCATATTCTTTAGGCCAAGATGTGTCGCAAACAGATTCATCAAATTCCTATCTGGGCATAATTAAGCTGAGCAAGATTTTGGCAAGCAGGGGTCTACTTTTGTTTTAAGCATTTTGGAGAAAATGTAAAGAAAATATGGAAAACACAGGCAGGACATGATAAACTCTATACTTCATTTGCTTTGTCTACAAAGCTTCTACTACCTAGGTCAATAATTCATTTAAATAAAATATGCATTTGCAGCTACCATTGGCAGGATATTTAAGGAGCATTTCGAAATTGCTTCCAACGTGGAAATGTCTGCTAATGGACTTGACCTCAGTGTTGAGCTTGAGGTCAACCTCTTTTGTTGTTGTTGTTTTTAACCTTAAAAACCGCCACAGTGCACAGAACATTTTCCTTCCATCTCTTGAGTTGGTCTGCTGTCCCTGGGCTGAAAACCTCATAGAGGATGACAAGAGGGTTAAAGTCTGTGTCAAAGCCAGGACATACCTTTGAGAAAAACACCTGGATTCGCCCCTGATTAGACCACCTCTACTCCCACTCATTACCCCACTGCTCCGACAGTGTCCTCCCTGCCCACGTTCTAGCCACGTATCTAGAGATTCTAACCAGCAATAACAAGCACAAAAGCAAGGTCAAAAACCAAATATAGCCAGGGGCGCCTGGGTGACTCAGTCGGTTAAGTGTTCTACTTCAGCTCAGGGCATGATCTTGTGGCTCATGAGTTTGAGCTCAACGTTGGGCTCTGGGCAGACAGCTCAGAGCCTGGATCTTGCTTTGGATTCTGTTTCTCCCTCTCTCTCTCTGCCCTTCTCAGCTCACTCTCTGTCTCTCTGTCTCTGTCTCTCTCTCAAAAATAAATGAACATTTAAAAAAATTAAAACAAAAACAAAAATAAATATAGCCAAAACTGAACAACAGCAACTCTTTAAATCCTAATCCTGGCTTCATACCTGTAGATATGTTCCTCACAAGGCCTGAGCAGATGGGCCACTCCGTGTGTTGGATCAACACCTTAACTATCGTTCATGACTCACCATACTTCCTGTCTCCTCTATATTACTTCACAAGATAACAGTTCATTTTTCTTCTCTCTTAAGCTCTCTGCCTCTTGGTGTTCACCTCTGGTAAACACTTTCTCAATTCATTAATCACTAGTATTTAAATTCCTTGAAGGCAGGGAGTATGTTTCAGTAGTTGTTATACTCCCAGCAGAGTACACAATGCAGTACATATAGTAGACACTCACATTCTTGCATATTGATTAAGGAATTATAGGTCTGAGTGATATATGAAAGTTGGAGGGGCCCTATGATGGGTTTTAGGACCCCAGATACATCATGCAGTGTTCTTCTAAATGTTTCTACTCAGGTGAAATCAGAACTATGGAAGACTATCAAAGGCAACTTGGGTAGTACATTACTTTTTTTTTAATTAAGAAGTGTCCAAGTAAACATTTGGCCAGCTAGGTGTGGGAAAGAGAAGGGAATGATATCTGTGACATGCTGAGATCATAGCACAATTACACGAAGTGAACCACCCCCTTTTTCACCATGTGCTACCTCTCTAATCACCTGGTTCCTATAAATTGTATGTGTGTGTGCATGTGCGTGTGTGCACATACAAGCGCTTGTAAGACTGAGGACAAAGAGAAAACTTAGGTATCAGCCTAAGGAATTCGAACATATTTTCACAGGCAATGAAGAGGCCGTGAAAAGTTTTGAGCTGGAGAAGAAGTCCAGACTATACTTTAATACTTTCTTAATGAGGGATGATTTTGCCCCCCTCACTCCAGGGATGTTTGTCAATGTCTGGAGACATTATTTTTGTCACAGAGGCAAGGTCAAAAACCAAATACAGCCAGCACTGAATAACAGAGTGCTGGTGCTACTGGGCTCTAGGAGGTAGAGGCCAAAAGGCTGTTAAGCCTCCTACAATGAGCAGGACAGGCCCTTACCATAAAGAATTATCTGGCTCAAAAGGTCTTTAACGCCATGGTTGAGAAACCTGACCTTAGAGTCATGTTTCACAGAAAGTATTTCATAAACACTGCCTCCCTGAGATGTAACTTGATAAAATGTTTGTTATTTTTACATAAAAGTGGAAAATACTATTTCTAGCATACCTACCTTTTATTCTTTTATTCAAATCACATATATCGAGAACTTGCTATTTAATGGGCATCATATGACTATTCTGGAACTATACCAATGAAAACAGCAAACAAATCATTGCCCCCACAGGACTACATGTTATATTGAAGATTTGTTATGTAAATTAACATGCTAAAGGCTCTGAAAAGTGCAGTCATAAACATTTTACTTTAATCCAGCATTTTCTAATAACATTTGACAACTCTCTTTTCAAAAGCAACATACTTCTTATTAACATTCCTCAAAATTATCATTATTTGAAACAGTTTGAGAAACAGAGCTTTTAGCTGATGAAGTAAATGCCAGTGGACAGGATTATCAGACAGCTTGAAGTCCGGATTCAGGGAGGCCAGCTAGATTATTGTAATAATCATCAAACAATAATGGCAATAGCCTGAAATACAGAATTACTGGTAGAAATGGGAAGAAGATGGATAGAAAAGAAATTTCAGAGGTGAAAGCAACAGAATCGAACAGGCTGGGTGGCAAAGTAGGAGAATGAATAAAAGATGACTCTGACACTCTTAGTCTAGAAAGATGAATTCTGTTTTCAACATCTTGAGATCAACAATATGCAGGCAGTGAAAAACACAGGCTTAAATATTGGGACTGGAGATTTGGAAACTATAACACAAGCCTTGGCTTTACATTTGACTTTCAAGGGTGATCAGGGAGAGGGTTAGAGGCCAGCAAAGCATGGTCAGGACTCTGAGAGGCCACGCCATTGAGGGAGTGGGGGACTAAAAAGAGAAATCGTTAAGGAGGTGAAGAAATCCAGACAAAGGAAGAGACCCAGGGAATGCTTAGATATTGGAGTCAACAATCCTTCCAATGGATTCTTGACCTTAGTTCAACAAAGATGACACAAAAGGAGTAGGGCTCACATCTTTGATACTGTCAACGCTACAAAGAGGACCCTTTCTAGGGCCTGTCCTCATATAGTATATGACCCAGTCCTCCACGGTTCTTCACCAAGGTGTCTGTCTAGGTCTTGGTCTTTGGGCCTCAGCATGCATTGCCGCAAGTCTGTCATAGGCCCAGAATAAATAAATGCACATCCAGGCAATTAGAGCAAACTTCCCCACGGTAGTACCCTGTTCTTGGCCATTCCTGTTTCACTCTGGTGGTCTTCACTGTCTACCTTTTGAACCTTCCGTTTTTCCCTAGTCAGTTCCCCTCAAAAGGGACTCTGTCTGGTTTATCTTCTCAGCCTAAGCCTAGGGGGAAAAAATTAAGCACAACTGTTAGCTTTGGCAGCCCTCAAAAAGGTTATAATTATCTAGGGCTTGCTGGAACTCTCAAAGCTTCTAATTTGATTTTTTTTTTTAAGTCTTGGTAATTCTCTTCACCACTTAGGTCCTGAGTCACACCCACTCTTCTCTTAAATTACGTTGTTGTTGCTACTGCTTTTTTAAAATATCAAATCTAAATTTATCTTTGACAATGTAGGGACTCCAATGATCTCATCTATAAAATGGAGATTGGGTTTGATGCTAGTACCTACTGCTGAGGGCTGTGGAAAGGATCAAATGAAATAATGTATGAGAGACTGCTTTGCAAACATTATTATAATTCTCTTCTTATCTTTAGTGGGATCAATTTCACACTATTTAGAGCCACATAATTTTGCAATGGGAAGGACTTCAGAAAGTTCACGATTCACTTAGTACAACAGACCCATGATCCAGCAACCTTGATTCCTGGGTTCAGTCCCACTTTACCAAATTTGTTCCAATTACGTTTATATTTACAAACAGAGATCACTGCTGTAGGTACTGACTTGCTCCTCAATAGGCAGGAACTTCTAGGTGTCTACAAACTAGTCCTGCATTTGTTGGAAACTTAGAAAGGATATTTTCCTTCCTCTTGATCTATGAATTTGTGATCTTCTCAAGTGCAGAGGAAGCTTGCTTGCTCATTTGTACCATGAGCATGGTGACAATACCTATCTCACTGGGTCACTGGGAAGATCAGAAAGATTCTTTGGCAAACACATAGCACAATTTCTTTCCAGTACAGACATTCTATATTTTGTAATATCAATGATTATCATTATATTAAAAAATATATTCAACCATAGGCCCTCCTCTCCAGCTATCTGCTCAAACATAATACAAAAATGTAATTTTATTTTTTTATCAGACATATTACCTTTTCCCTTATTCCTACAAAGCTGCAATTCCTCCCAAACTCAGTCCCTGTCATTACACACTAGACTTGACTTTATACACAGATATACATACAATTAACTCACGCCTGGCCCAAAGCATGTCTCCCCATCTTGCTCTAAGTGTGGCACAGGTCTTGGGTAATGGGGTCTGAACATTTTGGTCATTAATATGTAACTTTTCCAAATAGCTTGTTTCTGGTTAAAATGTATTTCTCTTCTCTGTACTTTCAGCAATGTACTGGGGCCCATCATGGAAAGGGCAATGTTTTAGAAAATGACATATGCCAAAGGCAACTTCAATATTGAAATGGGGACCTTACTTGCCCACTAATTTTTTCAGTATCAGCACATAAGACGCTTAGTAACAGTTTTACTTAGGAATTGTCTCTGTAAGAACTAAAAACATATTTTATACTTTCAGAAAGATTAGCCATTGAAAAATGCAGGGGGTGTATTCAAGAGAAGAATTTCCATGTGTTGTAAATGCTCTCTCGAGGTTTGAGAAAGATTCCTCTTGGATTTAGTTTTTATACAAAGGTATATATAGCCAAAGACCTTGAATGTACCTTACAGAAAAGTCAAATGTTAAATTTAAAAAAAAAGGAAGTAACAATGGATAAAATACTGAAATATGTCATTGCAAGACAGTCAACCACGCAATTCTGATGTGGTTTTTCAAAATAAGAAAAAGGATTTAAGATTATAAAATATCATTTCTGTATTCTCCAGGTATCCTCTGAATTATGAGTGGTAAGCTCAGTACTAAAATCAAGTTTATTTCTCTATTTAATGAGTAAGTCACCTGTTATATATTGATGTCATTTTATAACTCAGGGATAATGGTTTTTATGATTTGCATATTTGAATGGTTAGACAAACCATGATATAATACAATGGATGACTGCCTATTTTAAAGGATACGAAGGTGGAAAGTAGACTGCAATAAAATAGTATCCAGTTGTGGAAGCAAAATATAATACACAAGTACTAAATACATGGTCCAAAATATATTCACATTACTAAGGACTAGAAGATGATACAGGAAATGTTTTGCATTTGACTTTTGTAATTCTTTTTATAGATCACTGCTTAACTGCACAATTTATAAGTGAAAAACAATTTGTAATCATTGCATAAAATTGAAAAATCACAGGTTTTAAAGGAAGCTTCAAGGTCAGCCAATCAAATATTCCCTTATCTACCTCAAGTCATTGTCCATCAACTTTAATACCTTAAATGATACAGGTGATAATTGCACATAAGCACTGAGACACACACACACACACAGACACACACACAACATGGAAAAAATAACTCAGACCCCATAACTGGAGAAAGAAACTTGATATGCTGCTCTCAGGAAGAAACAGATACAGGTCCCTTTGAGGAAAAATACAGAGAAAAGAATCTCTAAAATCATGGACACTGAATAGCTGTAGGAATTTATTTAAGAGAAAAGATCAAAGAAAAGATAGGTAATAGGCACATTTGCCTAAATAATGACTAAGGAGTTGCTGTCTACAGGTATTTAAAGATCTTAATAAAAGATGGAAATTATAGAGATGACTTGAAGGGTATAATTAAAAATAATGGGATTAAATTGAGAAAGGAGAAATGTACCTGGAATAGAAAAGGCACCCAATTTTCAATGGATGAAATCTATTAGACTGGGGAGCACCTTTCTAAGGGAGGCACCAAAATCTTTCAATGCTCAGCACATGGTGGTATCATACAGGTCAAAGCCCTGAAAACAGAAGCACTGCCCAGGTCCAAGGGTGGACAAAGTGGTATGCAACACATTTTTGCTCTCCTTTTTCTCTGATTCTTTCTTGGGTAATTTCATTCGCCCACAATGATGATGGCTATCTTTTTTTCATTGTTTTTTTTTTTTCTAACTATAATTTATTGTCAAGTTAGCTGACATACTGGTATATACAGTGTGCTCTTGGTTTTGGGAGTAGATTCCCATGATTCATCGCTTACATACAACACCCAGTGCTCAGCCCAACAAGTACCCTCCTCAATGCCCATCAGCCATTTCCCCTCCTTCCCAGCACCCCCCCCCCCAATTTCAACCCTCAGTTTGTTCTCTGCATTTAAGAGTCTCTTGGGGTGCCTGGGTGGCTCAGTAGGTTAAGCGTCTGACCTCAGCTCAAGTCATGATCTCATGGTTCGTGGTTTGAGCCCCACATAAGGCTCTGTGCTGACAGCTTGGAGCCTGGAGCCTGCTTCAGATTCTGTGTCTCCTTCTCTCTCTGCCTCTCCCCTGCTCATGCTCTGGCTCTCAAAAATAAATAAATGTTTAAAAATTTAAGACTCTATTATGGTTTGCTTCCTTCTGTGTTTGAAACTATTTTCCGTCTTTTCTTCCCCCATGGTCTTCTGTAAAGTTTCTCAAATTTCACATATGAGTGAAAATATATGATATCTGTCTTTCTCTAACTGACTTATTTAACTTAGCATAATACCTTTCAGTTCCATCCACATTGTTGCAAATGGCCAGATTTCATTCTTTCTCATTGCCAAGTAGTATTCCATTGTATATATAAACTTCTTTATACATCTGTATTGTATATACATCTTCTTTATCCATTCGCCAGTTGATGGACATTTGGCTTCTGTAATTTGGCTACTGTTGAAAGTGCTGCTATAAACATTGGGGTACATGTGCCCCTATGAATCAGCACTCCTGTGTCCTTTAAATAAATTCCTAGTAGTGCTATTGCTGGGTTGCAGGGTAATTTTGTTTTTAAGGTTTTGAGGAACCTCCACACTGTTATCCAGAGTGGCTGCACCAGTTTGCATTCCTACCAAAAGTGATAATGGCTATCTTTTTATCTTGGCTTTCATTTCTCAATCTGGCAAGGGCTAACACCCTTATATGAACAAACAAGAGAAAACAGGAGTAAGAAATTGTAGAAATCAAAAGGTAATTTAACTAAAGCTTTTGGTTTTCAGTAAATCTGATTGGTATTTACTGTGCTTTGGGGCCATGCCATCTAAAAAAAGGATAGATCTTTGCCATATAAGCTATATTTACATATTGCTATTATTAAATTATTAATAGAAGCACATAGAAATAATCCAACAAGTCCAGAAAGGTACAAAATTAAAGGTATGTTTCTTCCAAACCCTCCCTTTCCTCAGAGGCAAACACATTTGTTGTACCATTTATAGTTTTAGATTGTCTCTGGTTGACTCAATAAATCTAAATAATTTGCTTATAGGGATGCCTGGATGGTTCAGTCAGTTAAGCATCTGACACTGGATTTCGGCTCAGATAATGATCTCACAGCTTGTGAGTTCAAGCCTCACATCGGGCTCTGCGCTGACAGAGTGGGGCCTGCTTGGGATTCTCTCTCTCCCTGTCTCTTTGCCTCTCCTCTGCTCATGAGCACATGCATACTCTCTCTCTGAAATAAACTTAAAACAAATTTGCTTGTATCTATATTTTTTTATAAAAATTAAACAGAAGGGCAATGGCTACTAAGTATCCTCCATATCCATTCTCTTCTACAGTAAAAGCATTTTTTAGCTGGGTACACATCTGTCCCATTGAAGACAGATGTTCCAGTTTTTCTTACAGATAGGTGTGGTGGTCAAGTGACTAGCTCTGTGATTAACAGGATGTGAGAAGAAAGGAGTAAATATTTCCATGGCATACCCTTAAAATGAAGACATCAGTTTTCCCCCTCTGGTTTTCCTTAATTCAAGGCCTGGAATGAAGTTCTGAAGATTGAGCTAAAGCACCCACATGGATAGCAAGATGAAGGCCGTGTGTTGAGGATAGCAGAACAACGTAGTAAGGAGAAACTAGATCCCAAATCCTGTCAAACCAACATACCAGCCAGGACCAACCACTTAAACTATTACATGAGAGATGAGAAAACATTATGTTGGCATTTCTTTTCTCTGCATAGTTTATATACTGGACAATAAAAAGTACCTTTTTTGTATCAGCTATGAAAGGGGGGAGATTTCACTCACTCCAACTACTACCTGACACTCTTCCTCTTCTAATTTTCGTAAATTATATATTATGAGTTGTTCTCCTTCCTGACATTATAACAAATATAACAAATAACATATTTAATAAATGTTTCTTGATCCTTCAACTCTAGATAGTGTCCCTTGATTCCCCACTGTATATCAACATCTTTATACTTCCACTACTCACTCTCTTACTGTTAAATCATATATTTACAGTCTTTTTCAATTATAATTCAGTCTTCTGTGCTTTGTTTATAGATTTATTCTAAAAACTGAAAAGCAAGAAAACTATAGACCAATAGCTTTTATGAACATAGATGTAAATATCCTCAAAACAATATTAGCAAATTGAATCCAATGGAGTATAAACAAGATTATACAACACAATTGAGATTTATCCAAAATATTAAAGGTTCGTACAATATTCAAATATCAAATCATGTAATCCATCATATCAACAGGCTAAAGTCACGTGATTATATCAATAAATGATAACAAAGCATTAGACACATTCCAACACACATTTATGATTAAAAAAAAATAAAAAAATCTTCTCAGTAACTAGGAATAGAGGGGCAACTTCCTCAACTTGATAAAGCCAACACTCCTTTTCAACATCCTAATAAGGCCTAGATAATACAAAAAGGAAAAAAGGTACTCAGATTGGAAAAGAAGAAATAAAACTATCATTGTTGAGAGATGACATGATTGTCTAATGCAGAAAATTCTCAAGAATCAACAAAAAGACTCCTGGAACTAAGAAGCAATTACAGCAAAGTTGCAGGATACAAGGTTAAACACTTGACAAAAGTCAATCACTTTCCTATACACCAGCAATGAAAAAGTGGGATTTGAAGTTAAAAACACTGTGTACATTAACACCACCCAAAATGAAATATGTGGGTATAAATCTCACATTATGTACAAGATCTATATGATGGAAACCACAAAACTGATGAATAAAATTAAAGAACTAAATAAATGGAGAGATATTACATGTTTATGGATAGGAAGACTCAATACTGTCAAGATGTCGGTTCTTCCCAAGTTGATTGATAGGCTCAATACAATCCTATTCAAAAATCCCAGGAAGTCATTTTGTGGATATCTACAAATTGATTCTGACATTTATATGAAGATGCCAAAGATTCAGAATAGCCAATGAAATACTGAAGAACAACGAAGTTGGAAGACTGACACTATCTGATTTCAAGACTTACTATAAATCTACAATACTAAAGACAGTGTGGTATTAGCAAAAAGATAAATAGGTAAATGTAACACGATAGAGAGCCCAGAAATAGACCCACATAAATATACTTAACTGATCTTTGATGAAGGAGCAAAGGNTAGACTTTACACCCTTCATGAAAATTAACTCAAAATGGATCAGAGACCTAAATGTAAAATGTAAAACTACAAAACTCTTAGAAGATAAAGGAGAACAAGGTACATGAGCTTGGGTATGGTGATGACTTTTCAGATACAACACCAAAGGTACAATCCATGAAAGAAATAATTGATAAAACTAGACTTCATTAAAACAACTTATGCTTTGTTTATTCTCTTGACACTATCAAGAGAATAAGATAGCAAAAGATGTCTCTAATAAAGGACTGTGATCCAAAATATACAAACAACTCTTAAAACTCAACAATAAGGAAACAAAAAACCCAGTTAGAAAATGGGCCAAGGACTCTAACAGACACCTCCAAAGAAGATATACAGATGGCTAATAGGCATATGGGAAGATGTTTCATGTCACAGGTCATGAGAAAGATGCAAATTAAAACAACAATGAAATACCACTCCTTATCTATTAGAATGTACAAAATCTGAAACAGTGACAACACCAAATGCTGGTGAGGATACAGAGCAGTATTTATTCACTGGTGGTTGGAGTGGAAAGTGACAGAGCCACTTCGGAACACATTTCAGCCATTTCTTATAAAACTAAATATACGCTCACCATAGGATCCAACAATCACGCTCCTTGGTATTTATCCACATGAAATGAAAACTTACGTTCAAATGTAAATCTGTACAGAGATGTTTACAGCACCTTTATTCATCATTGCCACAACTCAGAAACAACCTAGATGTCCTTCAGTAGGTGGATGGAAAAACAAACTGGTACATCCAGACAATGGAATATTATGTAGTACCAAAAAGACATGAGCTACCAAACCATGAAAAGTGATGGAGGCAGGTTAAGTGCCTATTACTATGTGAAAGAGAACAATCCGAAAAGGCTCCATGCTGTATGATTTCAACTATATGACATTTTGGAAAAGACAAAAGTATGGATACAATGAAAATATCATTTTCATTTTATTTATTTTATTATTTTTTTTGTCAGGAGTTTCACAATTCGTGGATTCAAGCACGTCATTGGGTTCCATGCTGACAGTGCAGAGCCTGCTAGGGATTCTCTCTCTCTCCCTCTCTCTGGCCCTCCCCCAAATCTCTCCCTTTCCCTTTCTCTCAAAATAAATAAATAAACTTAAAAAAAATAATTAACTTTAAATAATGGAATTTAGGTGACTGTCATGGGTCCATGTAGGTTCATCAATGGTAACATACATACCACATTGGGAGAACATGTTGATAATGAGGAGGCTATACATGTGTGAGGGCAGGGGTTATGTGGGAAAAATCTGTACCTTCCCCTCAATTTTGCTGTGAACTGAAACTGCTCTAAAAAATTAAGTCTTAAAAAACCCCTGAAAATCAATGTATAATAAGATCATGTAAATATTATTAGCTGTACAACCAGGCTCAGACCCACAGAAAGATAGATGGGATCCTCCATCACTAAAATACCTAAAGTTCTGGCACATTTTCAAGTTATTTCATTATGTTTTGTTTGTTGGCCATGACTCTCGTGTATATAATTTTATTCTTCCTGAAATTGCTAGAGGTCTTCCTCTATCTTATTTGTAAAATGAATATACACCTTCTTCACCATGAAATATCATTGAGTATCACAGTCATACTATTTGTTGAATGTAATAAAATGCTTCAGGTCATGTCAGAGATTGCCAGCTGCATATTCCAAAATTCATCCTCTCCCTGGTCGTAACTGAAAACAATCTCCCTTGCAGCTCAGTTTGTCCAATGGCATTTCAGTAAAAGTTGTTGAGTGGGGTTTCCAAGAACTGACTTAATTGTGAGGTACTTTTTCCCCCCTGTCCCCTGCTTCCCTGCGTTAGCCTAGAATTCCCAATGTGATGGCTAGAAGCTCAACAGCCACTTGGGAACTGTGAATTTGCATTGTCCATACAATGCCAGCAACGAATTACCTCAGCGTTACCATAATATGAGAAAACACACATTTCTGTGTTTCAGTCATTCCGCTCAGGACTGTCACCAACAGCCAGGCACAATTTCCAACCACTATAGTGGGACTACTACCGTCCTCATCCTGGGAGTTACTTCTATTGTATTCCTTAGTTTCATATATCTTTGATCCTGTTTCTTCTCTTTTCATTTTATTGGTACATAACCACAAGGACTTTCTAATCTTTTTTAAGGAAAATAATTCAGGACTAAAACTTTGCAGTTTTTTTTAAACGTTGTTCTCACTCTTGTTAATTTGGCTGTCTAGTGACTTCTAAATCCAAAATCATCAGCCCTGTGAACTTTAAGGCACTGTCCACTGTCTTCCAGAATCTTATGTCAGTACCCAGAAGTCTATGCCTATCTTTTCATCATTCCTTTATAGATAATCTACTGTGTTGACTTTGTCTCTTTTCAAGTTACCTTTAAATCTTCTCTTAATACCAACATCTTGTGAGAATTTGTGTAGGTATTTATTTCATTTCATCCATCATGTTCAGCACTCCATGGGACCTTTCTATCTGTAGAGCTTCAACTTTCTCCATCTTTCTCTAGGAAATTTCCTCTTATTTCTTTGCTACTTTCCCCCACCTTCTTTGTTCTTTCTGGAACTTGTAATTAGATGGTTGGTTGTTTTTGGAGATTGGTCCTTAATGTTTTCTAACTTTCCTATCATACATTTTACTTCATCTGGTTTTCCTCTGTGTTCTGAAAGCATTTGTCAAACCTTTTTTTTCAACCCTTATATTGAATTTCTTATCTTGATAATATTAATTTTCCCAAATTCTTCCTTGTCTCTGATTTTCTTTTAACCTAGAAGACTGTTCTTATTTTACAGATGCATGTCTTATCATAGCTCTCTGAAAGATTAGATTAGCTTTAACTTTTTAAGTTCTCGTCCCTAGAAAACACATGCTTCTTCTGGAATCAGATGTTTGGTCACCTTGGTCCCTCTCTTCTGTTAGTTTTCCTAAAATTTGGGGGGATTCTTGCTTTTCTGTTCATAATTTACTACCTGACTAAATTAGATAGCTGATAATTCCTCCACTGTTATGCATAATTGTCCCTATTATGAATGAATAGACCAAATTACAAGTCTTTCTACAAGTAGTTCTTTAATCAAAATCCTTGATTTATATTCCTTTTGTCATTTATACTCTCTACCTGCTGATTATGGAGAATTGCACTGGGAAGGTGAGTCTTCTCCTTTACTGGACACTTCTTTTGTGAGTGCTCTGCACTTTGGTTCACTCTGCTCAGGATCATCTGTTAGTATGATTCTCTGACCTTTCCATTCTCCCAAATTTCAAGGCAGTCTTTGTCCACTAATTCTTCACAGCCATCCAAATATCTACCATCTTTCCATTACTTTTTTTTCTTTTCCATTCTTTTGCTTTTAAAATGTCATTTCAGGGGTGCCTGGGTGACTCAGTAGGTTACGTGTCCAACTTTGGCTCAGGTCATGATCTCGCGGTCCGTGAATTCAAGCCCCACGTCGGGCTCTGTGCTGACAGCTCGGAGCCTAGAGCCTGTTTCACATTCCGTCTCTCTCTCTCTCTCTCTCTCTCTCTCTCTCTGTCTCTCTCTCTCTGCCCCTTCCCTGCTCACACTCTGTCTCTCAAAAATGAATAAATGTTAAAATAAAATAAAATGTCATTTCAATAGGTTTGAGAGAGAAAGAGGGGATAAAAGTCTTCCATCTCAAATCAGAAACCAGAGATCTTGGCTTTTAGGAAGTCTTCTTACTATATTATATTGTCATACCCAGTTACATAATGTATTATCTTCAAATACATGAGAAAGCATTTTTGAAGGATAAACTTGTTTTAAGAAAAATCAATTGTCATCAGAAGCTCTTTCATTAATAGATGAGAATATTAAACATTGATATCTTTGTATCACACGATATATTTTTTGTTTTATATTCTATTGTTTAAATATTTCATTCTCACATCAATCTTTTGAAATAACTTTCCGAGAGAAAACAACAAATTCTCTACATAGCAGCCCACACAAAATCTCCAAAACAGTAGCACAAGCTAAAAGTCAGACCAAAAAGTAAAATTGACAGAGGCATTTTCCCTAACATTTACCTCATTAACTCTCAGCTTCATTGAGGAATAAATCAATCTGGAAACCTCAGTGAAGAGCTATTAAAGCTGCTTCCCTAGACACATTAATTGGTAAGGTTAGACCTCTGAACTGAAATGTCAAGTAGAAAAAAGGAATTTTTAAAATGTAACTACCATATATTTGGTGAAGGAGGGGACAGGCAATTTGTTTTCTGTGTTTCCTGGACTTCAGTAAGACAAGGGAGTAAAACTCGCCCATTCTTCTACACTTGAAATACAGAATTCCCTCAAATGACAGGTGATTTTTTTAAAACCCTGGTTAAACTCAGTGAAATGCCCATGTGTGCTTTTATGATGCTGTATATACCACCTTTACCTTGAGTGATGATTCTAATACCTTGTATAGGTTAAGATTAGTTCCTGGCCTAAAAGCCAATTATCTGGAGAATGATGCTTTAATACTGTGCATATTAAGAAGGAAGCAAGACATCAAATCCCATAAATCATCCAAAATTACCAAAATATGACTTCTACTTTAAAGTGCTTAGTGGAGGACGGAAGATGGATCTTTGAAAATGTCACAGTTCAGGTGAATATAGTTAAATTCTAAGAATAGTAAGAGTGATACTGAAGCACTTGGAAAGTACAGGGAAAAAGCTGAAATATGAACATCTCAAAGAGTAATTTTAAGAACATCTTGGGTGTGCTACAAGCATTCCATTCTTCTCTAACAAATGGGGAGGGAGCCTAAAAATTAGCCACATTAACCTTTGCTGCAAGCAACCTTAATTGCTTTGATTTGTATCTCATTGTGATATTTCCTGGCTCTGGGTGATGGTTTTAAAATCTTAACACATTGGTATACCTATAGGAAGAGGATATTGTTTTGAGTCATCTTCTTTCTCATAAATGTGTAGCAATTACCAGTAAAGTGAATCAATTCATCATGCTCTTACATTTAATTAATTAGACACTATAGGAAGACTACAGATTCATTTCCATTATTGAAAGAAAATCTAATTTTATCTGATATATTCCAATCATATTCTCTTTGGAGGTCTGCTAAGTAATGCCTAGTGAGACAGCAATTATCCTTAATGTTAACAGCCAAAACACTTCCAATAGCCACTCAAGGTAGTAATGCATCAACATACATGGTATGTAGAAATTTTCTTGCTAAAGATTATTATAGCTTCATTAATCACCCACTATGTAAATAAGGTTGATGAGAAAAAGCAAAGGGGGACTTATTTAGCCTAGGCAAACAGCTCTGTGAGAAGGCAACAAGTATTAAATATCAGCTCTCAGGTAGAAGAAAGGATCCCACTTGCAGAATCACATTCTCCTTTCACTGCACATGAAACAAAATGCAGTGTTTTGAAACCTAAGAAATTTAGGTGAGATGTAATTCAATTCCACTGGTATTTAGTAAGATCTACGTAGGATAGAGAAGATAACCCTATCATCGAGGTGCTTTGTAGTTTAAGTGTGGAAGAAAAGAACAAAACACCATCGACACAGTTAACACAGTTAAGTAACAAATGAAGGGTGTGTGTGTGTGTGTGTGTGTGTGTGCGTGCGCACGTATCTGTGTCTATTTACTAAGGGGTTGTCAGAAAAAGATAACAGTCAGCTGGGCATACTGAATGAATAGAATTTATACTAGCAAAGAGGAAGAAAATAAACAATCCAGAAAGAATGATCGTAACTAAGAGAAAAGGTAGAGAGGTACCATTGATACCAACCTAAGTGGGTTGTTCTTGGGGTGTGATGGAAAACTTGAGATTTGTAATAAATCTCCCTATAATTACTAAGGATCTTTATCATATATGGAAAAATGAGATCACGTACGTGAATATCTTATTACTAGAATTACTGTGCCTACTTGGTAGATGAGGAAAAGGCATTTCAGAGAAGATACACTGCTTGGCTAAGGCCTCATGGTTAGAAGTGGCAAAACTAAGACTCAAACTCACTCTTCTCTAATAGGATATGACCTTCTAATGGAAGCTTTGGAAGCTGGGGAGAGGAATTTGACTCTACAATCATGGATGTCTTGCCACAAATAGATGAATAGGTAGGAAAATGAAAATCTTACTGATAACAGTAATTGCATCTCCTCTCCTTGCCTGAAAATATTTAAGCATTAGCCAACTGTCTTAATTGACTTAACTTTTGGAAGTCAGATTACTGAAAACTACTCCTTTAGGGAACTGAACTTGTCATCTTTTCACTAAAATGTTACTTTATTTCATTCAATCCAAAGAAATCCATAATACAGCTATCTTGTTGGTCATTCAGATACCCAGGATCACTCTTATATTCCCTTTTCTTTGCCCAACTCTCATTGTCCACCACATCATAGTTCACACGTATCTTTCTATCTTCAGACCTCTAGCTTGTACAGTAGTAGAGGCTCTTACAAATGTGTGTCAGGAATATTCTACTGGTTCCTAGTTCTTTTTCACTTCGTGTATCTTCTCCTCTGCTGTTACATAGATAATGGGAAGAAAAGCTTCCTTACAAAATCATTAAATCCTCTAATTGCTGCTGGGTTATATTAAATAATAGTAATGATGATAATAATAGAATCGTAGAACTCAGCACTACTTTTAAGTTTCCAATGGAGAAACAGTTTCTGATGGTGGTTAATGGCATGGTTCTAGAGTTAAAATACCTGTGATGAAACCTTGGCACTATCATTTACTAGGTATATAATCTTGGGAAAGTTACTTGAGCCTTCTGAAACACATCTCCATCATTAGTGAAATTAAAGTATTAATATTTTACATGCTGGGCTGCCGAGTGGATTAACTGAGATCATAAAGATAGAGCACCTACCCTAAAGTTATTGTATTAAACTTTCAAAGGACACCCAGAATTGAATCTGATCCTCCCAAAGCTATGAAATAGGCTGCTTATCATTGCCATATCAGCTTGACAGATGAAGAACACAAAAGGAGGAGGTGCTTAGAGTCTGGCCAAAAGTCATTTGGAAAGCCTTTGGTAATGAGACAGTACTAAAAAGTCATCTTTTGTGTAAGAACTCTGAGATGTCTGAACGGGGCACAAGAGGTAAACTGTAAAGAGCTGCACACAAAGAAGGATTTATCAGTGTTTTGAGGGTGGCTATCCTCACTGGACACTGAGTGTACGCCACATAGTGTCTCAAGTGATTGATAAGCATATATCAGTCAATCCTCTCAACAACTCTAGCTTTGGGACTTACTCTCCCCATTCAATGGACGAGAAACTGAGGTTTGGAAATGCTGAGTAATTTTGGCCAATGGCACACAGCTTACTTGGCAGAGGGGAGACTTGAACCCAGGACTGTCTTGGCTATTAACCACTAACACATAGCAAAGAAGGAAGTTTTTTTTTTTTTTTTTAATGTTTTATTTACTTCTAGGAGAGAGAGAGAGACAGCATGAGCAGGGGGAGGGTCAGAGAGAGAGGGAGTCACAGACTCTGAAACAGGCTCCAGGCTCTGAGCTGGCAGTCAGCACAGAGCCCGACGCGGGGCTCGAACCCACGAACCGCGAGATCATGATCCAAGCGAAAGTCGGACGCTTAACCGACTAAGCCACCCAGGCGCCCCGAAGGAAGTATTTTTTTACACTCTGTGTTGCCGTATGCTTGGAACATACAGAATTGTTTTTCAAAGGTGCTTCTACTTGGTGACACAAATAATCCAAGATAAGAATATACTAATAAACTGTAGCTATAAACATTTATGAAGATGCCCTTGGAAGTTGTTTATATCCAAAGTACTCTCCTATAAGAAGGCAGAGCCCCACAAATCAAAATTTCTTCATCCCTCATTTGTTCCTGAACACATGGACAAAAGACAAACAAATAAGACGTTGTCCACATACCAGCGTTACATATTTATACAATTTCAGATGGATAATTATTTGTTCAAATGATGTTGTTTCACCCCAAGGCAAAAGCATTAAGGACTCATTTGCTCTTCTCCAAAATTCCCTTAACATGTGAACAAAGATTTCTCCAAATACAGCATTCCCCCCACCCCATGCTACTGTTACAATCTTAGAAACCCACATAAAGAGGTACACTCTTCATAGTCCTGAAGTACTCTTATTAGGACAAAGAACCTTAATTAAAATGGTACCCAATTTAACTGTCCCTTCACACTGGGAAAGGGAACATGGCATAAGTAGTTTATTCCTTAAATATCTGTGCTTGTATGACTTTATAATAGTTGTTTCTTTACTAAAAGTTCCTACATTCTTGGATTAAACCCTGCAAAATAAGGTACTACTTGCTACCAGAAGTCCCAAGTGACTTGGATAAATAACCCCAGTTCAGTTGGTGTCTGTTTCCCCACAATGTCACTATGAAGAATTACGAACATGAGGCAGGGAGGCAATTTATCGCCAAACTGTATCCATACACATACTAGGACTTGGTTTCCTCAGTGAGGACTTATGTGCCCTCAGACTCTTTGTGTAACTTGGCAAAACCACC
The DNA here is from genome assembly GCF_008692635.1 of Crocuta crocuta. Lineage (NCBI taxonomy): Eukaryota > Metazoa > Chordata > Mammalia > Carnivora > Hyaenidae > Crocuta > Crocuta crocuta. Next base: position 1,349,366 of record NW_027528635.1, on the reverse strand, counting down.
AAAAACAAGCCCCAGATTGCCCTCACATTAGTTCAATCCTTGGAAAACCACTTATGTGGCCATAGTCTCCCACGAACAACATCAAGTAAGGCCACATTTTCCCCAAGAACATTCTTGTTCAGATGGAAAGACACCGTAAATACGGATATAAGTATCCAATATCAGTAAACCCTCGGCCAACTAATCCCAAACAAGGGCTTCTCTGTTCACAATCAGTCTCCACCTACACAGAGAAGTATTTAAAACTGAAGAAATGCTTGTCCTCAAAACAGGACAAGAAGTATGGCCAGGGAACTATGTATGACAAAGTATTTTATTTCTTAAATTTGCCTGCAAATACAGGCAAAGAAGCTTAGAAGNTTATTGGCTTCTAGCTTGTCAGTGAATGCTGGATCAGCAAAGCCCCAATTTGGATTTACTCATTCTTAAATTGTCCCTGAACACACGGAAAAATATTAACTAGTAAGAGTTTTCTTGAAAGGAGGAGGTGTGCGAACTATCCTTGTATTCTCAGGTAATGAGTCCTCAGTAAAAAGCCATCTGTCCCCCTAAAATCCCTGTATTTAGTCAACTGCCAAAGAGTTCATTTTTCACAAAAGATGACAATAAGGTCCAGAGTAAAACTCACATAGATACATGTGTCCAAAGTAACCTTGTGTCGATCGACAAACATCTACACATTTATTTTCCCTTTGGGCCCAAATGCCACTTTTGTCCCCCACAGTTGCAAGGCACCTACAGAGCCTGTTTCAATCCTTTGAAGTCAAGATGTTTGCTCCTAAAGCCAGTGTACAGGATTAAGATCATCCTCCAAAACATTTAAGATAAAATCTGCCTTCAGGCACCTGGGTGGCTCAGTGGGTTAAGCAATGGACTCTTGGTTTCAGCTCAGGTCATGATCTCACAGTTTGTGAGACTGAGCCCCATGTCTGCTGGGATTCCCTCTCTCCCTCTCTCTACCCCATCCAGCTCATGTGAGTGCCCATGTGTGCGCACCCCCACCCTCTATCAAAAGAAACAAATATTTTTAAAAATCTGCCTTCAGGAGATTACCATTAGTAAAACCTCCTCATTTGACTGATATAATTTGAGTCTCTTGAGAAACTAGAGCCTACCCTACTAGCTCCTCCAAAGTAACTTTCTACAGTGTACCCACAGAATATGCAATGATGAAGAAGGCCATCTCCTTAAACCCAAATCAGAAGTCATCCAGATTAATAGAAGGCCTGACATCAACGAATTTAAAGTGCCTCCCTCCAACAGTCCCACTCCAATGAGCAAACCAATTACCGAACAACGAAAGATATGAATCATTGCTGCAAAACTCTGTCTAGGTGCAACTAGGCTGCTTTACGTCCAAAGCAAACACCTTCCGGGAATAAGTGGAATAAAATGGTAGCAAAGGCCCGCCAACACCTCCAAATTATGATTGCCGAATACTGGAGCCGCACATAAGATGAGGCACAGCTGGTACACGGTAAACCTTCAACCTAGAAGCATCTCCGAATGTGTGTCTGGACTGGTGTTGAGANCCTGGAAAAAGAAAACAGACAACCACAGAGGGAACACAGGTACACAAACACACAGACAAAACCAATAAACACACAAACCCACGCTCAGGTAAAAACAGGTAAAACAACAACAAAACAGCTATCTGGAGAGGATGGGTGTGGTTTGGTGTAGGCGGGTCTTGTCTCCACTGTGTCTGCTGGCCTCCCAGAGGCCCCTGCTTGGTGGCTGTGGGGAGAAGAATGGCGTCGCCCCAGTCCCTTCTCAACCAAGCGTTGCAAATCACTTCTTTGGTCAGATCTCCCTGTGCTGAGGATGTAGCCAAGGCGGGCTGAGTTCTATGCCCCACACCATGCCTGTTTGCAGGTCCCAGTCCGTGGACTTTGTTATACTGCCCTGAACAGCCCTGCAGGTCTCTACTTCCCTATTGCCTGGGGGTTGAGTGGGGGTGGGGGGAAGTGTCGCAGCCTCAGATCTGCAGGAGTCAAGCAGGGATACAACTCGAGTGCGTTCAGGGAACGTAGCAACTTCAGGTCTGTAGAGTCCGCGTCTCTGTAGCGCGCTGCTGCCGCTTCACCGGGTGCCGGCACTGCTTCACAGGGACGCCGCGGCCACCGCTTCAGCGGGCCGCTGTCTCGTGTGCCGCTGCCACTTCACCCGGCGCCGGGACCGCCTCCGCTGGCGTTGCTGCTGGTTCACCGGGGCCGCCGCCGCCATGGATGGTGCCGGGCGCACGGCAGTTCAGTTTTTCCTGGCGCCTTCTGGGACTGGGGCACCTAGTTTAAAGTCAGCCCCCCAGCCTGAGCTACAAAACGCTGTCTTTCCAAGCTGAGGTTTTTTCTCTTCTCCAGGGATGGTTCTATGAACAATCTCAGCTTCTCCAGGGATGGTTCTATGAACAATCTCAGCTTTTCTTTCCTTTCCCCTGGACTCGAGGCAGCTCGGCCCCACTCGCCGGTTAATCGCTCACCGCAGCTGCACGTGAGCCGGGTTCCCTCCCTCCCTTCGTGTCTCTGGGTCCCGTCCCGCTTTTATCTTCCCCTTTCGCACTCACGCACTTATGAGGCTTCCTTCCCAGTGTCCTCTGCCTCTTTCTCTTCCCAAACTCCTGTGGCTCAGTGTCCCACGACCTCAGGCCTTCTCTGCTTGAGAGATGGGTGCAGGCGAAATGTACAGAGCTCCCTACTTCTTCGCCATCTTGCCTCCAACCACCACGGTTGGCTTTTAAATACGACAATGTTGCGAGGACAGAAGGGAGTGAAAAAAACTGAAAGGAAATTAAACGAAAAGGAGACTCTGTCATCACCTCTCTTTTCCACACCCATATCCCATTTTCGTTCCCACTGAAGGGTAGAGAAGGATGCGCGCTACAGTGAGGGGTCGGAATTGTGGAATTTACTCGTTTGAAATGTCTCTGTAACAAATGACCACAAACTGAGGGGTGTAAAAGAACACGGATTTATCACCTCGCAGTTTCCATGGGTCTTGAGTCCACAATTCAACAGCTGGATTCTCCGCACAGGGTTCCAGAAGTTTGAAATCGAGTGTTTGCCACGCATGTCCTCCTCCGGAGGCTTGACTGGGGAGAGATCTGCTCCCAGCCTGCCTCAGTTGTTGACAGAATTCATTTCCAGGATGCCTGTAAGATGGAGGTCCTGGCGTCTTCGCTGGCTGTAAGGTGGGACTGCCCTCAGCAACTAGGACACGCTCAGGTCCTCCCCCCATGGCGCCCTCCACTGGCCCTCTCACACTTCAAATCTCCCTCACCAGGAAGAGCCCAGACCCCTTTCAGGAGTCTTGTGATGAGAACAGACTCACCTGGACCATCCTTTTATTTTAACTCGTGCCTTAGGACTTAAATTATATCCACAAATCCCCTTCCAGCAGCACCTGTTTGATTCAATAAGTGGGAGAGGGTGTGTTTTCCACAGGAGTGAGGCAGTTGGAGGCTTATGACCGTACCGAAGAGAAGACCGTGTTGAGTGGCTCAAACTAAGGCATCTCTCCTTTCTTTCTTCTTTTTGCTTGCTTAAAAAGAATCCAACAACGCTGGAGAAAAGTTTTAAATATAGATTCCTTAAAAAAGGTAATGCATGTTCACTGCAGAAATCTTAGAATACATGATAAAAACCACCTAATAATCCCACCACCTAGAATTACTCATTCTTAATATTTTGTACTATCACCTTCTCATCTGTTACATGTTTATATGTATGTAATAAAGATGGGATCACCCTGTGTACAGGGAAGGCACCTCTCCTTTCATTAGTGGTTGGGCACTCTTCTTTTCATCTGAACTATGCATTCTCGGTAGAGGCCATCTTGTCCCCAAAGGGGTGAAAACTGATTTGGATACTGCGGAGAATTCTTAGATATTACAATGGTTTGGGGACCTCTAAAGCTCTACCTGACAAAATTTTATTCATTAGAATTTAATTTCTCTCATTAGGGAAAAATTAAATTAAAATTAATTCATTCATTGGATTAATTAATGAACTAAATTGATTGATTTATATTGCATTTAAATTTAATTTATTTTTTTCCTTAGGGGGCCAATCATAAAAGAAAGGTTGAGTAACTCTGCTTTTACGGATCCTCCTGGGCCCACATCTTAGCTCTCCATTATGATTTCTGAAATTATCACAGTTGCCTCTATAGCTTTTCATCTTTCACAGTAGGAGAAAATTCACTTGCTGCTAACAGTATAAAGACTAGGTGTCATTCTATCTTAAACTCACTTAAATGTTGGTCAGTTAGCTTTCTCATTACCTAAAATTTTCAATTACATGCTCAGGAGAAGAGTCCAAGAATGCATATTGACAACTCTAGAAGCCAAAGAAATCTAATCCTTCAAAANCCTCTACATACATATCAAGAGATTTAAAATTGGTCATATTTGTGACCCAGAAATTTAAGTTGTAGGAATCTATTCTAAGGAAAATTTGTAGATATGGACAAATACTGATATAGGAGTATCTTTACTTCAATATTGTTTACAATAGTAAAATATACATCGATAGTGAAGTGGTTCGATAAATTACAGTATATCATAGAATAATATATTGATCTAACATTCAAATTATTTTTACAAAGATATACAACGATGGGGGGAAAGGCTTAGGATATAATGCTAAGAGCACAATGAGGCTGTAAATAATTTAAGTACCATTTTAATGTTTTCTATGGATATACATAGAAATAAAGACAGGGGCACCTGGGTGGCTCAGTCAGTTGAGCATCTGACTTTGGCTTAGGTTGTGATCTCACGGTTTGTGGGTTCAAGCCCCGTGTCAGGCTCACTGCTATCACCACAGAGTGCACTTCAGATCCTCTGTCCCTCACTCTCTGCTCCCTCCCACTTGCACTCCCTCAAAAATAAATTTTAAAAATTTAAAACAAGATAAAGACAAANTCCTAAGCTGACAAACAATATTTCAGCATGCTCACTGGATACAGAGACTCATGTTATCCAGTTAAATACCTTCTTCTATTCCTCACTGTGGTCATCCACCAACTCCTACTTGTTCATGGAAACGGTGTAGCCCCTGGATCACTGTCTTCCTCCTCACCCCAACACTCGTCAGCACTTCAGTGACATTCAATATCCAAGACGACGACCCACATGCGACCTCGGACTCCGGTCTTTTACCTCCTTAGTTCCAGCTCCCTTTACTTCCAACCAACCACAGACTCCCAGTCCAAGGATCACATTCTGGGTCTTGTTCTCTCTGGTAACTGTACCACGTTTGAACTGCAGGGTCTGTCATTCCCCCTTTCTAATCTCCTAGTAGGGGCACACTCATTCTAGTAGCCCAACCTGACAACACTTTTACCTCACTGAAACCTCCCCATTACTGACCCCCACGCACTTTTACTCATACCCTATTAATGGATAAAGCTAAAACTGACTTACAAATGGCTAACAAGTGCATGGAGAGGTGTGCAACATCACTACTCCCTGGGGAAATGTTAATGAAAACCACAATGGGATATCACCTCACAACTATTAGGAAGGCTACTGTCAAAAGAGAGAGAGAGAGAGAAAGAGAGAGAGAGACAAGTGTTGGCAAGGATGTGTGGAAAGAAGAGGATCCTTATAAACTGTTCGTGGGAATGTAAATTGCTAAAGCCCTTTTGAAAAATAATATGGAGGTGCCTCAAAAATTTAAAAATAGAACCACCATATGATCCAGTGATCATATATAGTATATACTATATACTCCACTTCTGAGTATATAGTTAAAGGAAATGCAATCAGTATCTCTAAGAGATATCTACACTCCCATGTTCATTGCAACAATAGCCAAGATAAGGAATTAAGCTAAGTGTCCAATGACAGGTGAGTGAATAAAGACAATATTACATTTTCAATTCCATATATTCTAAAATATTACATGTATACACAGTGGAATATATAATATTTTGAAATATATGGACACACACATATACAATGGAATAGCATTCAGCCTTATGAAAAGAGAGAGAGAGAGGGGTGCTTGGGTGGCTCAGTCAGTTAAGCGTCTAACTCTTGATTTCGGCTCAGGTCATGACTTCACCATTTGTGAGTTTGAGCCCTGCATCAGGCTCCATGCTGACAGTGGAGCCTGCTTGGGAGTCTCTGTCTCCTTCTCTCTCTGCCCCTCCCCTACTCATTCTCTCTCTCTCTCCCACCTCACTCCCTCCATCTCAAAAATAAATAAACTTTGAAAAAAAAAAAGAGTGAGAAATCTTGCCATTTTGGACAACATGGATGGACGTAGAGGGCATTATGCAAAGTATAATAAGCTAAGAACAGAAAGACAAATACTGCATCATCTCACTTATATGTAGAATGTAAAAAAAAACATGAATTCACAGAAGCAGAGAGTAAAATGGTGGTTTCCAGTGGCTGGAAGGTGAGGAAAGTAGAGAGATGTTGGCCAAAGTTTCAGTTATGCAAGACAACTCCTAGAGACCTGAGGTACTGCATGGAAACTATAGTCAATAGTACTATGTTGGATACTTGAAATTTGCTAAGAGAGTAGATCTGAAATGATCTTGCAACCATCAAAAAAACAACTATGCAAGGTAATGAATATGTTGTTTGGCTTGATTGTGATAATCATTTTATAATATATATGCATATCAAAACATTGCATACACTAACTATATAAAATCGCTGTTTGTCAATTATATCTTAATAATGCTGGACCCAAAACAAAACAAAAGGTCAGTGGAGTCTGATAATTTTTAAGAGTGTAAAGCAGTCTAGAGACCAAAGAGTTTGAGAACTATTGATGTAGATTAATAAACACATGAGCACTTGACAAAAATAAATCAAAGCTGAAGCCCTGTTGGCTAGGAGGAAGGGGGAAGAATGGCTGTTGAATAAGCAAGCGATAGTGTCTGTATCTCCTAGGCCTTTCTCGGGCCCCCAATAACCATTCTCCCCATGTCCACTCTTTAGTCTCTATTCCCATCCCCATGCTATGTGGGCACATAGCAACTGGAAATGCACCTTTAAAACATAGCTTAGATTGTGTTCCTAGGGTATTGTGTTCAATGGGTATCCATTACATTTGCAATCCAGTTCAGACCCTTTAGAGCAGCCCACAAAACCCTGTATCATCTGACCATTGTCTATGAAGCCATACTGTCTTCTGGTTTAGAGCACATGCTCCAAAGTCAACTACATAGATTCGATTCCCATTGACACTCTTCACCAGCTGTGTAACCTTTTGCAAGTTAAACTCTTTTCATGTATTCTTTTCCTCATCAGTAAAATGGAGCTAATGATAATAATAATGATGATACCTAATAATACCAAATTCATAGGCTTGCTATGAATGTTGATGGAGATAATCCATAAAAAGTTCTTAGAAGAGTTCCTGGCCCAAGTATTCTCTCAGACAATGTTAACTTCTGCCTACTTCTCCAGACTCATCTCATGACACTGTCCCTTTACTTGCTGGTCTCTAACCTCACTTAAGCATTCCAAGCTCTTTCCCTTCTCAGAAACTCTTCACATGCTTTTCTCCCTGACTATAATATCTTTCCCACCCTTCTACACGTAGGTGGCTTCTGCTTTGGAGTGAGGCTTACATGTCAGTCCTCACGGAGGCTTTCATTGACCATGATTTCTAAATAAGATTTTTTTTTTCTCATCCCCACCCCACGTCTGATTGCTACTCTATATCACAACAACCTGTTTCTCCCGGGCACTCATCACGATTTTAAATATTTATTGTTCGCTTATTTTCTGTCTCCACCATTGAGCTGTAAGCTCCATGATAGAAAGGAATGTGCCTGCTTTCAGCCTGTGTCCTCATGCTTTGATGAAAGTACTCAATAAACATTTCCTGGATGAATACATGAGTGACTGACTAGATGGCCATGAGATGCTGTTCACAGCCATGATCAGCTGAACTTGCTGGTTTCAAGGGTCCAATAAATTGAGGGGAAATCTAATCAACATGAACCAACAAAAATTACATATAAAGTCTAAATGCCAGTTAATACCCACGATATGAAATAATGACAAAAAAGCATAAACTATGTCTGTTTTATCTTTTCCAGTGAAATCATATGTCATCTTTATATGAGTACCTAACAATTGCAGAAAATTTCTCATCATCATCCCTGGGTAAATGCAAAGTAAGTTTCCCTTGAATACTGTTCATTAAAAACCATTATCAAGGAGACACATTTATTTGAATAAATAAGCATTTTGGAATAGATGCTAAAATGGAAACACAATTCATCGAAGTTGAGTTTTCATATACATTCCTAAAATACCATAATCCCAGGTTGACAGAAAGGTAAGGATTAGCCTGGTGGTATGAAATTTGAGCACTGGTTAGAAGTAAAGTTTCATGGAGTTAATGGGTTTTAAGTTGTGAGTTCTTTTCAAAGGCAAATAATCTGGCAATAACTTAAGTCTAACATCTTTTAGAAATAAAATACAACATTAGCTTTGTATTGGAATTTGTGCATCCAATCAATAGATATTTTATGGATAAATAGAGTCTTCGGGATAACTGCATGAATCTTAGAAGAAGGGAAAAGAAGTTGTGCCTTCTTTCTCAATATGTCAGCATCTCAATACTTAAAGGCTGCACCAGCATTGATTGTCAAAAACTAGAGACTGTTAACATCCTGTGAATCTGTGAGCTAATCTGTTAGTGAAACATGCTTCTCTGTATCTACGTAAATAGACTTCATATATTTTAGTCTGGTGCCAGTTCTGGGTTCTGTGATGTGTCTATAGGTCTTCACTCCTTTATCTTTGAGACTCATCATACTTTTATAATTATAATGAAGAAAGCATATGAATAAAAATTATATTAAAAACACTGGGCCTTACAAGTTCAAGAACTATAGCATTACTAGAATTGTGAATGCTAATGCTTTCAAGTCTTGTCTATTTTATTATTCTTTGATTCTAGTCTATTTTATGCCATATTTTTGTCCTTTGTGGAAAAGCCCAGGATTGTTAAATCACAATTCCATACCCTTGACTTTTAAAGTTTTTTTCATCTGAAACATGAGCTAATAATGATATAGCTTGCACTCAAGAGGGCTTTTACAAAGGACTGAAGAGAGGATACACATAAAACATCCAATGTCTGGCATGTAGAAAGTATCCAATAAATGTTAACTGTTACCACTGCTGGTAGTGGTAGTTGTAGTAGTGGTGGTGGTGGTGATGGTGGTAGTATGGACCACTGTCAGCTGTCTAGTCACTGTGCACCTCTTCTTCTGGTGTGTGGGCTGAGCACAGCTCTGTGCATTCAGGCACAGAAAGGCAGGCAAGGACAACATGGTTGTGCTCTGTTCATCGCAGGGGTAGGTAGAAGGCAGACAATAATGAGACTTTGACTGTTCCTAGATAGTATGGAAGCCAAATCTTCTTTTTCTTTATAATGAGTCAATAGAACCAAAATTCATCAAAAAGCTAATGTGATAAAAGGGTACCAGCTTCTCCTACTAACTCATTTTCACTTCATCTTTCATCTGGAAGGTTGACGCTAAATTTATTTTGTGGGTTTAATATCTGGGCAAAGGTAATGTTGAGTGAGCACAATGTCTGGTCCTCTGCCAGATTTCCAGGGTAGGTATCAAATGAGGAGAAAAGCACCTCCCTTCTGTGACCAATGAAAAATTATTTTTAAAAGGATGAAGGTGAGAAATTCTCAAAGCTACTGCTGTGTCTCAGGTTGTTGATGCTGAGAGACTTGAATTAATACAGTAAGACACCGGATATGGACAGCTTTATGAAAAACATCCTATTGAGCTCAATGTCTACTTAGTACTAAATCAAACCTGAAGTCTTTTTTCAAGTAATAAAGTATAAGATGTATGTAGAATCTAGTGAAGACCCCAGGTGCAAGCCCCAGGTGCCAGGGAAGAAACAGAAAGTTGGCTTATGGACTGTGTTGAGGACATACGAGGAAAAGGTTCCAATTGGACAGCCAGGGTGTGAGTGAGGGACCGGGAAAGGGGAGGCAGAAGAGAAGCCTAAGAGAACTATCTTTCCCCATTCCAGGATAGAAAAATACTGGGGGGATATTTCACTCAACAGCACTTCCTACAAAAATACAACATTTTCTCCAATCTATTAGTTTACCCACTCCAATAAGAGGCAAGTTGGGGGAGGGGAAGGGTGGTGTTAACTAGGCAAATATGGGCACTGCTGAGGAGGTTCTGGTGGGCCAGCAATTTTGCTTTTCTACTAGTATCCATTCTGGAAAAGGTCATCTGACAGCCTGAGCTCTGCTGTGGACGTGGAGGGAGTTGAGTAAGAGAGGGGTGCATGTGTCTCACGAGGACCATTGGAAGGCTTTTTTGTTTGTTTTGTTTTTTCTTTAATAGTTTATTGCCAGGTTAGTTTCCATATAACACCCAGTGCTCATCCCCACAAGTGCCCTCCTCCATGCCCATCACCCCCTTTCCCTCCCCCTAACCCCCATCAGTCCTCAGTTTGTTCTCAGCATTCAAGAGTCTCTCATGGTTTGCCTCCCTCCCTTTCCCCCACTATTTTCCCCCTTCTTCTCCCCCACAGTCTTCCGTTAAGATCCTCCTAATCCTCCTATACATGCAAACATATGGTATCTGTCAGAAGGCTTTTGTTTTTTAAAGAAAATCAGTCCAATCTGCATCTTGGACCCTGTATTAGACTCCAAAAACCTATTTGCTTCCCCGAATTACTCTACTGAAAATTAAGTCAACTAGTTTTTAGGAAGTTAATGTTATTCTGAGAGAGG
>NW_027528635.1:1338216-1338580 GCF_008692635.1 Crocuta crocuta | reverse complement strand
CTTTTGTAAATGATTTTGAGGGGACTGCAGGTAGAAATCCGTTTGATACGGAGGAAATAATTTAATTCTAGTTATATAGAAAGGACTCTATAATAATCTAAATTATTTTCCATGTCATTCTGGGAGAGCACAGTACTCTCAATCTCTTACAACAAGAAAGAAGCTTGATACATTTTTGAGAGCACTTGGACTTGATGTACGTATTTACTACTCATGAGAAATTATAGTCATCACATTGTTTAGTGATCATTTGGGAGGTCCTCTGCTTTGTATTGTGGGACAGCTCCACTTTCATTTCTATTAATTGACTGTTAGTTTCTGTAATAACTGGGAAATAGCCAGTCCTCTCCTAAAAGGCAGAGAG
>NW_027528635.1:1335138-1338174 GCF_008692635.1 Crocuta crocuta | reverse complement strand
CTTTGGAAAGAGAAAGAAACAATTCTGCCTAAGGCTCTAGGAGGAGAGAAGTGGGAACATCAGGTTTCTGAATTATAGCTTGGTAATAGGCTACAGCATTTCATATTCATTCATCATGAGTGAGGCATCAACCTTTGGTTTTCAGTTAGATTTGCTCAAGCAATCCAGCTCCTTGTACCCATCTATCAAGTTGCAGGGTCTATAACCCACATTGTCCTAAACATATCTGAATAAAGAGGACCAGGATTTGCTTTTGTATAGACTGGGGGTGGACAGAGGAAGTATCAGGGAGAGAAAACAGACAGGAAAAAGTCACCTGGTCATGGACAAATTCTCCTGCATGAATTCTAGACCGCTTCGTAATAAGGCAGCCACCTTTTTCAAAAGTCTAGCAGGTTGCTGTCCAGTCACATAAAGAAAAGATACATTAAAAGATGTGAAGGCTAAAGTCTCCAAGCTACTTCTAAACCCCTACCCAAAGAAAGGGGGAGAGAGGTTGGGGGTTGGCAATTTCCCCCAAATAAATTTGCATCCGAAATAACAAAGGCAACACATGTGGCAAACGTGAAGCTTGTTAAAGCTACCAATAATTATTCGATTCAGCTATGTAATTTCATGTCCCTTACTGATAGCAGTCTCACATCACCGATCTAAAAAGACCAAAGGCGCCTGGGTGGTTCAGTCAGTTAAACAACATGACTCTTAATTTCTTCTCAGCCATGATCTCATGGTTTGTGAGTTTGAGCCCCGTATGGGGCTGTGCACTGACAGCACGGAGCCTGCTTGGGATTCTTCTCCTCTCTCTGCCCACTCCCCAACTGTGCTCACTCTCTCTCTCAAAATAAAGAAACTTAAAAAAAAACAAAAAACACCAAATACCAGTGAGTCCTCCCACTCACTATGACAACTACATTTCCCCACATGTTTCTTTCCTTTTTTTTAAGTTTATTTATTTACTTTTGAGATACAGAGAGACAGAGAGAATCCCAAGCAGGCCACACACTGTCAGCGCAGGGCCCAACGTGGGGCTCGAATTCATAAACTGTAAGATCATGACCTGAGCCAAAGTTGTATGCTTAAGTGACTGAGCCACCCGGGCACCCCTCTAGTCTAGGTCTTATATCTGTGTAAAATTCGACCTTATTCCTCTATCATCCATTAAACACCCTGAAGCTGGTTCACAGTCAGCCACCAGCACCCCATCATCCGTGCACTGTTCTGTCTATCACTGGTCTGGACCCTGGTCTGTGCCACTGTATGGGGGTTTTCTGTGCAAGTGAATGTTGTTACTACTCTCTGGAATGTACTTGCCTACCACTTTCCACCTTCAAAAATCCCTCCTCGTCCTCAGCTTCCTTGTTTGGGAAGCTTCCCTTGACTCTAACCCTGTGACGAGGGCCCCTGTGTGCTTTCTCATGACACTGTGTGTGCATCTCCATCTTGGCACCTATCACAGCGTGGCACGCTTGCCTGGCTCAGTAACTCTGCCCCCCCTACTCCATACGGAACTCCTCAAAGACAGCTTTTATTTTCATTTGCAGCTTTGAAAATACACCAAGGATCCTTTTTGCCCAGATTAATAGGCTGATTCTGATGCCTAAATGCAAGACAAAATGGCTTCATCCCCCTATGAAAGTTTTGGTGGAGGGGCAGAGGGTTGTAAGCTGTTGAATTAAAGTAATGTGTTGAGCTCATCTAACATGAACCAAATATTACTACTTTTACACACCGTTGCAACACACACACAAACACATACACACAACAACCAAACCAAAAAAAAATGCAAAATTCATCTTATTATCTCCTTATTAGAAGTGTGAGGAGAGAGAGAGAGCAAGAGGGAGCAAGATTTTAATGTACTGGCCCACACAATTGCAGAGGCTGACAAGTCCAAAATCGGCGGGGCACACTAGCAAGCTAGAGAACCACTGAAGATCTGATGTTGCAACTCAAGTGCAAAAGTGGTCTGCAGACAGGGGGACCTTGGTCTTTTTGTCTTAAGGCCTTCAACTGATTAGATGAGGCTCACCCCACATTATGGGGATAATGTGCTTTAATGATTTAAATGGTTTTTTAAAATTATTCTCAAGTTAGCTAATATACAGTGTACTCTTGGCTTCAGGAGTAGATTCCCATGATGCATCACTTACATACAACACCCAGTGCTCATTCCAACAAGCGCTCTCCTCAATGCCCATCATGCATTTTCCCCACCCCCTCCCCTCCAGCTACCCTCAGTTTGTTCTCTGTATTTAAGAGTCTCTTATGGTTTGCCTCCCTCTCTGTTTTTATAACCATTTGAATGTTAACCACATCAAAAACATGCCTATACAACAACATCTAGACTGGTATTTGACCAAGTATGTGGGTAATGTGGCCTAGCAAGTGGACACATAAAATTAACTATCACACTGGGTAGCATCCTCAGTTTTTAATGGACCTCTTCTAGACACCACTTTTACTTTTTGACCTTGAAAGAAAAAGGTTCTGTGAAATGAGCCTGCAAATTGTGAACCTTTACACGGGCTGAGATAGGGACTGTCTCAGTATCAGGCAAGGGAGAGGGAGAGAGACAGGGGCTAGGCCCTCCGTGGGCTGGAGCAGGACACAGAATGGGAGGAACTCTCCCTACACCCCCATGAATTCCTAGAAATTCCTCCTTTCTGAACCTCCTCCTCTTCCATTTCCTCTTCTTGCCCAAGGCTCATCTGAAATTCAGTGGCCCATTAGGATAGGTTTAAATGCACCCAACACTCTGTGTGATTTACCTAAAAGCCACATAATCTCTCCTAGTTCTGCCCAAACCTTTAAAACTGTGGAAACTTCTTCTTCTCCCCATCAGAATCCTTGTTCTTCCAGATATGAACAGNGAATCCTTGTTCTTCCTCTGCTCCTTCTGTAAAATATGCTAAGAGAAAGCAAGAAGCTTCCCAAGGAACATAAAGAAACCCCTACTTGCCCTTTATCCCTACAGTATAAACAACGAGCATGATAATATGAACCATGGTTTCCAATTTGTGTAGCTCCATCACATTC
>NW_027528635.1:1330029-1334992 GCF_008692635.1 Crocuta crocuta | reverse complement strand
TTTGCGGCATAGAATTATTCATGAATATTGTTACTGTCTGCATCACAGGCCTAGAGTAGACACAAACTTGGATGACTTCCCAGGTCAGAGAAACTTCCCCAGGGGTCTATATACTACTGCTGCACCCATGCTCTTCTGTCCTTTGCCCTCACTCATAGTGACCCAAAGGGGAACTACTTGACCATATCTTCAGAACCCCAGGGCTAATTAATACATGGGCATCTTACCACCCCCCCAACCCAGCAATTAGTCCAAGGGAGGGACATAAGCCTCAATGTTTAGTAACGGAGAATTTTCAAACTGAAGGTTAGAGAAAGAAGCGTGGTTTCACCTCTGGCACACGTAGGTAAGACTTTAAACTCAGGAGCTAATACGGACGAGATTTCAACCATAAAATGATAGACAGCCTGAATGAACAAACCTATTCCTAGAGACCAGCAATGGCATGGGGTGGCCAGAGAGGCTGAGAAAATCACAAAAGTGAAAGAACCACTATTCTAGCTCCATTTCCACCTCCTCCTGCTTAGCTTATTGAGCCTTGGTTACTTGGTTACTTTGCATCTAAACCAGAAAGCAAAGGAGAGAGTTCTTTGAGGAAAAAAAAAAAAAAAGTTTCTCAACGATTGTCTACATACTCTTCCAAGCAACTGAAGATAAATCCCTAAAAGGTTTGTTAACTGATTAAAATAACACATACACAGCCAGAGGGTTTGCCTCCTGAAATACTTTTAGTGAAGCTGTATTATTTTACTCCTTCCCATCCAATATGTGGAAGTGTCCCTAACGATGTCAATATCTTTGTAGGAAAACGTTTTAACTACACGGGCAATTTCTTAATCAAAACTAAGTTGATTTTATAAAGCACCAAAGTATTTAGTTAATGTAATATTACTTTTTAAAATAGTGAATTCTGAAGGGAAGCATCTAAATGGTAGTGTGACATAGGAGACTTAACAAATAATGTTTATTTTTTTCTTTGAATGAATTTCTTTTGCATTATTAATGTAATACTTGTGTGTAATAACAGAAAGCCAAAGTTGTTGAACTGGTGACNAGACAGCTCAGAGCCTGGAGCCTGCTTCAGATTCTATGTCTCCCTTTCTCTCTGCCCCTCCCCCGCTTGTACTCTGTCTCTTTCAAAATTAAAAAATACATGAAAAAGTTAAAAAGAAAGAAATAACTATTGATGACTGATTTAAAAAATTGAGATTTTTCAGGTAGGTTTCTAACTGGGCATTTGTTTTTATTCTAACAAAATGTCATTAAAAAGCAGCAACACCTTCTGCCCCCACCACTACCATGTTATTACTGAGCTGAGAGGAGAGGCAGACAGAAAATACAAACAGGAATAGAGAAAGAAGGCCTGTGGGATGTTTCATAGAAACTGCACTGCGTAAGAGGCCACCTCTTGTGTGATAGAATTTAATATGTTAGAAGTGGTAGCTAAAGCTACTAAAATACAGCTGAACAACTGAATAAAGAGATGAAGAATCTTCCACAGAATCAGCCCTGATACATGGATGTCCGGAACAATGCCAACCAGCATGGGGCGCCCAGAAGAGCCTACAACCCAGAAGAGCGTCAGCAGGCAACACAAACGTTAAGTCAACTCTATACGCTATATATCTAATTCACATTCCAAAGTCATCCTCTTGGAACACCTTTGTGGTTGGTGTAAAGTTCCAACTTAAAGAAGTCCTCCAGATAATATTAAAGACAGGGGCATGGATTAGGTACATACCCACTACAACTAAGAGTTAGGACTTTAATGTCTACGGAGAGCAGAGCAGGTACAGGCTACGCGGTGCTGATTCCTGGTGCCTATGTTCACCATAGCTCTATCTGTGGGTTCTGCCTGCCACCATACATAATGTACTAGAAACAGGGCTTTAGTTTAAGGTTGAAATTAAATCTTTACCTAACAAATTTATTGTTTTCACCTATTTTCCAAGCAGTTCCAAGTTATCAGCTATTTGTAAGGCCTTCCTCCATAGCATAGGGCCTAAAGAAAATGTACTTTTTATTGTTTTGTTAGGCTGATGGGAAGTAAAGAAAATATCAAAATAGGCAGGAAAAGTAAATAACAACCACAAGAAAATGTGAGCTGAAGCCTAATCAGAGAGCAATAAGCAAACACAAAAGATGTGGGGTGATCAGCAAGGGAAGGGGAGAAGGATAAATGAACCCGAGGCTCCCTGATAAAATTGGGGAACTTAGCAGGGTCCTAGAGTGGTGCCAGGTTTGTAGCTGCCCTGGGTGATGGCAGAAAGAATGCAAATTGTGTCTGGAGGAAAGCTTCCTCAACCATGATGAAAGAAAACCAAGATCTGAGGCACCTGGGTGGCTTAGTTGGCTAAACATCCGACTTCAGGTGAGGTCATGATCTTGCGGTTCATGAGTTCAAGCCCAGCGTCGGGGTCTGTGCTGACACCTCAGAGCCTGCAGCCTGCTTTGGATTCTGTGTCTCCCTCTGTCTCTGCCCCTCCCCTGCTCACACTCTTTCTGTCTCTCAAAAATAAACAAACATTAAAAAAAAAAAGAAAAGAAAACGAAGATCTAAGTAACTGGAAAGACATACCACATTCATAGTACTAAAGTACTCATGGTATTCATAGTAATACTTGATACTGAAGACCCAAAATTGTGAAGACATTGACTGTCCTAAAATTGATACACAGGTTTAATTATATTCCTTTAGATATCCCAGCAAGATATGTAGAATTTAGACAAGTTTATTTTATAATTTCTACAGAAAATCAAAGGAACTGGAATAGTACAGTTTTGAGGAAGAAAAATAAAGTACAAAGGGTATAGAACCAGTCTATTCAATTTCAAGACAATGCATAGCTACAATCATCAAGAGTGGGCAGTATTGGCAGAGGAAGAGATACACAGAACCATGAACATATTTGACAACTCAGAAATACACCCATACAAATATGCCTGACTGAATTTTGACAATGAAATTCACAAGATCAATTTTTAATAAGCAGTGCTGCAGCAATTATATGTAATAAGCAAAAACAAAACAAAAAAACCCTACCATGGCTTAGGTATCACACTTATACAAATATTAATTCATAATAAAATGCAGAAAGTAAGGCTGTAATACTTTAGGAAAAAATAAGAAAAATTTCAAGACCTAGGACTAGGCAAAACATTCTTAGGTTGGAAACCTAAAGCACAGTTCATAAAAGAAAAGGAGAAAAATGAGACTTCCTCAATCTTAAAAGAAAACAACTTTCCTCTGCAAAAGATCATGTTAACAGATTACAAGGACAAGCTAGGGACGTTCAGGTCCAGCTTGGACATGTAAAGACCTTGGAAGTCAACACTCCCATGAAAAATGTTGAACAAATTGAAAAATCAACAACTCTTCTTAGATCCATCAAAGAATTAAGGTCACAGAGTAAACTGTTACCCCCAAATCAGAAGAGAGAGATGAAGACAGAGAACTACAGCTTACCAGGGTACAGAAGCTTCTGTAGGCAGTAACAGAGTAGGAACACCTGGTGCCTATCTTGAGAGTTAAAAACTCCTGGGGACCCAGTCTTAGAGGTGCCCCACATTTTCATAATCTTTACCTAGGAGCCCCACCACATTCTCATGGTGAAGACTGGAGCAGAATTCCCACATGACCCCAGCCGGGGAAAGGAAAAGTAACTGTTTGGAAATCTGACCAAGGCGTTCTGTTCTCAGTCACAAAGGCTCACTCTCAAGGGAAGCTATTTTACCAGAGATTGACCTGATGTGGGATAAGGTCAAATAGACAAGTAGAGCTTCCTCTAGCTTTCCGATCTTACATGAAGGGAGGGGGGAAAAAAAGCTCAGAAACTCTTTTCAAGATCACAGTTCAGAAACCCAGTGCTACTAAAAAATCTCTGAGATTTAACCTTATGATTCATAGAGTAAGTCCCTTCTATAATACTTCACCTCCACACCAGCAGGGCTCCATATAATAACAGTGAATTAAGACCAAGAGAGCTACAAGGCACAGACTTTAAGAAGTAGTTTCTAGGGAAACCCAAGAAAATAAGAGAAAAAAAGATGCNACAAAAAAAATCAAAAGACATCTTAAAATGCAAGAAAAACTACAATCTGAAGAGATAAAGGATCAGAAACAGAGGTAGATATAGCAGAGATTTTTAATGCTCAGACTAGAAATTTTTAAAAAGCAATTAATATGCTAAGGACTGTAATGGAAAAAGTAGACTAATGCAAGATAAGTAATATGAGCAGAGAGAAATTCTACAAAAGACACTAAAAGAAATGCAGAAATCAAAAACACTGAAAGAGAAACAAACAATGCCTTTGGTGCACTCATCAGTAAAACAGACTCAGCTGAGGAAAGCACAGTGAGACTGAAGATACATTAATAAAAAACTTCACAAACTGAAAAGCAAAGAGAAAACGAATGTAAAAAAATAGAATATTCAAGCACTGTGAGGCAATTTAAAAATATGCAACATATGTACAATTAGAATATCAAAAGGAGGAGAGAGAGGTGCCTGCTGGTTTTGTTGGTTAAGTGTCTGACTCTTGATCTCAGCTCAGGTCCTGAGCTCAGGTCTTGATCTCAGGGTCATGAGTTCAAGCCTATTTGCTGGGCATGGAACCTACTTTAAAAAACAAACAAACAAACAAACAAACAAACAAAAAGGAGGAGAGATAGGAACAAAAGAAATATTTGAAGTGATAATGGTTGATTTTTTTTTTTAAGTTAATGACTGACACAATACCACAAATCTAGGAATTTCACAGCCAGGAACACCAAGCAGGGTAAATACTAAACAAACTAAACTTAACCATATAATATTCAACCGGGAGAATATAAAAAAACAAAGAGAAAATGTGGACAGAAGCTGGGGTGTTGGGGAGTGTTTGTAAGGGGAGCAGGGGCAGATACCACACCTATAGAGAAATAAGGATAAGAATTCTAGAGAACTTTTCTTTTTTTTTTTTC
>NW_027528635.1:1323693-1330007 GCF_008692635.1 Crocuta crocuta | reverse complement strand
GGGAGTTCTATTGTTAATTTTTTGAGGAACCTCCACACTGTTTTCCAGAGGGGCCGCACCAGTTTACATTTCCACCAACAGTGTAGGAGGGTGCCCATTTAGAGAACTTCTTTTCAAAACCATGCAATCAAACAGAGTGGCATTAAACATTTAACGTGTTGAAGGAAAAAACTAACAACCTAACATTCTGTGTCCAATGAAATTGGATCCAGATGAAATCCATCAGAGGTAAAGAAGAAATAAAAACTTCTCATACAAACAAAAACTGAAGGAATCTGTCATCAGTAGACTTGACTTACGGGAGCTAAAAGAAGTTCTTCAGCGGCGCCTGGGTGGCTCAGTCAGTTAAGCGTCCAACTTTGGCTCAGGTCATGATCTTATGATTTGTAAGTTAGAGCCTCGCATTGGGCTTGCTGCTGTCAGCATGGAAAAGGACATGAGGGAAGCATTGGGAACATTCTGGCATAAAACAGACATATTTCTCATGAAGAGATACAGTGCTATCTGAACGTGGACTTAGATTGGTTGCACATGTATACTGCAAACTCTAAAAATAATTTTTAAGTACAACTGATAGACTAATAGAGAAGAGAAAGCAGAATCATATGAAATGCTCAATTAAAACCAGAGAAGGCAGGGAGCGCCTGGGTGGCTCAGTCAATTGAGCATCTGACTTCAGCTCAGGCCACGATCTCATGGTCCATGGGTTAGAGCCCCACGTCAGGCTCTGTGCTGCTCAGAACCTGGAGGCTGGTTCAGATTCTGTGTCTCCCTCTCTCTCTGCCCCTTCCACCTCACGCTCTGTCTCTCACTCTCTCTNAAATCTAGAGAAGGCAGAAAAATAAGAGGGAGGGGGAGGAAACAAAGGACAAGTACAAAACAAACAGAAAACTGTTACAAATACAATAAATAATAATCCAAAATTATCAATAACCACTTTCAATGTAGGCTAAATATGCAATTTTTTAAAAGAGACACTAATAGTAAATTAAAAATAAGACCTATAAATAAGAACTATATGTTGTCTACAAGCAACCTATTTTAGTTTAATGACAGATCAATTAAAAATAAAGAGATAGGGAAAGATATTCTATGTTAANGGAATATTAAAGGAGATAAAGAGGAATATTACACAATAATATTGTCATTTCCAAAAAGACTGGACAATTTTTAATGTGTACATATGTAACAACAGAGTATTAAAATATGTAGGGCAAAAACCACTAGAAGTGCAAGGAGAAATAGATAAACCCAGTATTTTAATTGGAGACTTTAACACCCCTCTATCAGTAAGTCACAGATCCAGCAAGCATAAAATCAGTAAAGATACAGTGAAGCGGAACAGTGCTATCAATCAGAAGTGTCTAATTGACATTTATAGACTACTTCATACAAAAACAGCAGAACACACATTTTTCTCAAACCCACATGGGACATTCACCCAGATATACCACGTTGTAGGCCATAAAACACATCTTGACAAATTTAAAAGAATCGAAGAGTATATGCTGTCAGACCATTATGTAATTAAACTAAAGACAAATAACAAGACAGATAAAAAATAAAGAATACATGGAGGTTAAATAATACACTTCTAAATAATACATAGGTCAAAAAACGTCTCAAGAGAAATTTAAAAATACACAATACTAAATGAAAAGACTATTTAAAGCTGTGGAATGCAGAAAAGCAGTGCTTAGAGGAAAATTTAGACAGCAGTAGATGGCAGTGAATTCATATATTAGGAAATAAGATCTAAGATCATTAGCCTAAACTTCCACCATAGGGAACTAGGGAAATAAGAACAATGTAAAACAACTACAGATGAAAGAAAAGAAATAACCACCAGAGGCGGAAAAAAAAATCAATGAAATTGAAAACAGGAAAACAGTAGAGAAAACACACCAAAACAAAAGATGATTCTTTGAAAAGATAATGACATTGATAAATCTCCAGCCAGGGTTACAAAATAAAAAAGAGAGAAGACACAAACAAACTCCTAATATCAGAATGGAAAGACGCATTACCACCACTGATCCCATGGACACTAAAAAGAATAATGAAAAAAAATCATAAATAACTCTCTGCCCACAAATTTGATAAAGTAGATGAAATAGAACAACTCCTTGAAAGACATAATCTAACAAAACTCACAAAAGAAGGGATAATCTGAATAAGCCTATATCTATTAAATAAACGAAATCAATGACTAATTGTCTTCCAAAAAAGGACTGGTGAATTCTACCAAACATTTAAGCAAGAAATGATGTCAAATCTCTACAATCTCTTCCAGAAAACAGAGGCAAAAGGAACTTGTTCTAATTTATTCTTTTCAACATTTTATTATTTTTGAGAGAGAGAGAGCGTGCAAGTGAGCGCAGGGGAGGGGTAGAGAAAAAGGGAGACAGAATCCAAAGCAGGCTCCAGGCTCCGAGCTGTCAGCACAGAGCTCATCAGAGAGCTTGAACTTGTGAACCCAGAGATCAGTACCTGATGTGAAGTCGGATGTTTAACTGACTGAACCACCCAGGCATCCCTGTTCTTACTTATTCTATGAAGCCTGCATTACAGTTATAACTTCTGGTACAATAAACATTATAAGAAAGAGAACTACAGACCAATGTCTTTCAAAAACACAAATGCAAAAATCCTCAAAAAATATTAGCAAATCAAATCCAACAATGTATAAAAAGAATTATTCAACATGACCAATTGGGTTTTTTCCCTAGGTATGCAAACCTAGGTTAAAATTCAAAAATCAATTAATAAAATTCCTCACACTAACAGGTGAAAGAAGAAACTTCTTAGGATCATATCAATAGTTTCAGAAAACGAACTTGACAAAATTCAACATCCATTCTTGATTAAAATCTCTGAATAAACTAGGAATGAGGGGAACATCATCAACTTGAGAAAGAACATCTACAAAAATCCTACAGCTAACAGCAAACTTCATGGTGAGAAACCACACTCTTTCACTTAAATTTCAGAAACAAGGCAAAATCTGTCATCCTTCATGACTCCTATTCAATACTGTACTGCAAGTCTTAGCTAATGAATAAGACAAGAAAAGGAAATTAAATGTACACAGATTGGGAAGGAAGAAATAAAACTCTTTTTGTTTGCAAATGACATGATTGTTTATATGACAATCATAATGTCAGAAAATTAAAAAACCTCCTGGAACAAATAAACAATTATAGCAAGGCTGCAGACTACAAACACATTTAAAAAAAATAAATTGCTTTCTTATATATCAGAAGTGAAAAATTGGAATTTCCCATTACAAACTCAATCCCATTTATATTGGCATCAAAAATAAAAGAAATACTGGCCATCTGGGTGGCTCAGTCAGTTAAGCACCCAATGTTGGCTCAGGTCATGATCTCATGGTTCATGAGTCCAAGCCCAGCAATGGACTCTCTGCTGTTAGGGCAAAGCTCGCTTTGGATCCTCTGTGTCCCTTTCTCTGTACCTCCCCTGCTTGCGCTCTCTCTATCTCTCCCTCTCTCTCAAATAAATAAACATGAAAAAAAATACTTAGATATAAAATATGCATAATTTCTACATGAAAAAAATCTATTAAGTACACAAAAATCAAAGATCTTTAGAGAGACATAGTCCATGTTAATGGATAGGAAGACAATATTGTTAAGATGTCAGCTTTTCCCAGCCTGATCTATAGATTCAGTACAGTCTCATTCAAAATCCCAGCAACTTTGTGAATATTAATGGACTAACTCTAAAGTTTATACCAAAGACAAACACTCAGAATACCCAATTCAATACTGTGGAAGAATAACATTAGTAGCTGACACTACCCAACTTCAAGGCTTGCTACAAAGCCTAGTAATGAAGACAATATGGTACTAGCAAAAGAATACACACATAGATAAATGTGTGTATCATATAAAAAAGGGAGCCCCAAAATACACCCACACAAATATAGTCCTCAGATCTTTGACAAAGAAGCAAAGGTAATTCAATGGAGAAAGGATAAACTTTTCAGTAAATGGTACTAGAACTGGGCATCCATGTCCAAAATAGTTAGTGAGTCTACAGATTTTATACCTTTCACCAGAAAACAACTCAAAATGGATCATAGACCTCAATATAATACCTAACTATAAAATTTCTAAAAAATAACAGGAAAAATCCAGGTGACCTTGTGTTTGGTGATGACTTTTTAGAGGCAACACCAAAGGCATCATCCATAGACTAAACAATTGATAACTCAAAAAACATTAAAATTTTAAAGTTCTGCTCTACAAAAGTCACTGTTAAGAGAATGAAAATACAAGTTGCTGACTGGGAGAAAATATTTGCAAAACACGTATCTGATAAAGGACACGTATCCAAAAATACACAAAACACTCTTAAAACTCCAAAATAAATGAAAGAACAAACCAATTTTAGAAGTTTAATTAAACTGTGTATAATTGTCAAGTTCAAAATACAAGGAGACTGGATGAACAGCAGATTAGATGCAGCCCACGACTGAACTACTGTTCTGGAAATAGAGCTGAAGAAATTACGGAGAATGAAGCATAGAAAGAGAAGTAGATGAAAACAACAATGAAAAAGAGGTAACAGATAAAACCATTACAAAGGCTAAAATAGGTCCATACATCCTTACTGGGAAAACAATGGATGCAAATGGAGACACATGAAAAGAAACCCACAGATTTTGAAACATGGTAGTAAAATTTCCAAAACAAAAAAAAGGCAAGAAGAGGGGTTTAAAAGCTGCTGAGAGTAAAAAGAGGGAGGCTGTGGGACTGAACATGGAAGGAGCTCACAGGTAGTTGCAACAATACTGCTAATGATCCAGTTGTGAGTTAGACAGTGATTTCATGGTTACGCTTCATAATTTTTATATATTATCAGTACTCTGTACTATCAAAAATTACATAGTACGGGCGCCTGGGTGGCTTAGTCGGTTAAGCGTCCGACTTTCACTTGGTTCATGATCTCGCGGTTCGTGGGTTCGAGCCCCGCGTCGGGCTCTGTGCTGACTGCCAGCTCAGAGCCTGGAGCCTGTTTCAGAGTCTGTGACTCCCTCTCTCTCTGACCCTCCCCTGCTCACGCTGTCTCTCTCTCTCTCTCCTAGAAATAAATAAAAAACATTAAAAAAAATTACATAGTAAAAATCATTTTAAACTCTTTCCCACACATCATTTGTTTATTATACCCCTCTGAGGCAACTTTTCCCCACTTTACGGTAGAGAAATTGAGACACGTTGACTTTTCCGAATGTCATAGATCAGGAAAATAGGGACGTGAACCCACAGACAAGTATCCAGAATTCTTGTGCAGTGCTTTTCCAATTAAGCTGCATTTCCTCCCAGAGAGAGATCGTATGAGAGATAATTCTTGGCCTTCTACATCCATATTCAAATCTCCAATAAACACACATTGAGAAAACTGACTGAAAGGAAAAACAGTCATTCTGGCTACAACCTGACACTCAAATCCTCCATCCAGAAGCCCTCTAACAGCCAAGTGAAAACCCTATTAAAGTAAATTACGTTCGATGTGCTGACACAGCCCTAACTGTATCAACTATATCTCTGCTCTGAACGTTATTCCACTTTGACTAAGAATTAATGGATTGTGGAGAATCAATTACAATCTAATACATGTACCGTCGGAAAATCTGAAGAAAAAAACGTAGAATCATTATTAT
Organism: Crocuta crocuta; assembly: GCF_008692635.1. Taxonomy (NCBI): domain Eukaryota; kingdom Metazoa; phylum Chordata; class Mammalia; order Carnivora; family Hyaenidae; genus Crocuta; species Crocuta crocuta. The sequence goes on along the minus strand of NW_027528635.1, from coordinate 1,324,321 downwards.
AAACAACAAAGCAAAAGAACTCAACTTACAAAGAACTTAATATCCCTTTTTATACAATTTCTTTTCATTATTAATTCCCTGAAGTGTTTACCTACACATCTTCTGTTTGTAATCAAGCATCTAGTGAATGACAGAGTTAGACTCAAGGTAACACTATGGAATCTTGGCAGTGTGACTCCTACTTAGGTAACTTACTTTTGAGCTTCTCCAAGAAGCAACATATTTTTTGTTTTGCTAGTGGTGGTATTTAGTAGTGATTTTTCATTATAATTAGCTTTGAAAACAACACTCCTACTCCCCTCCCTGGTAAAAGCAAAGGCATTTTGAGAAGCTCTGTCCTTCGCACATTTGTGAAAATTCTTAATTCTCCTCCAAAACCCTGGTTTTAAAAGGAGCTGCGGTTACATCTATCAACATAAAAAAAGTCTGACTTTAAAAATAAAGCAACTCAAGTTATAATGCTAAAAACAATTCACTGAACTGCATCAATTGATAGCCATTTGCTCAAGAAGCCCATATTTTACTTAAAACTAATTAGTGAGTGTAGACACAGATAAGTAAATTTGACATTATTAATTATCCCTTGTACTTTATCTCAGAAGAGAAAATGTAGTGAACATTGAGGTGC
>NW_027528635.1:1317777-1323576 GCF_008692635.1 Crocuta crocuta | reverse complement strand
ACACACACACACACACACACACACACACACACACACACACACACACACATTCTGAAAGAAGAGACTGTATCTTTTTTAAATAGCCTAATGTGATAAGGAAAAATATGCTTCAATTTTCAAAAGATTAAAATCACAATTAAGTTCATGTTGAGGCTTCAACATTTCTAACTTATCATTTAAAAGATCATCATTTGGTGCTCGCTTCGGCAGCACATATACTAAAAGATCATCATTTGATTCAAATTAGAAAAACGTTTAGTCCTTCAGGTAGTTGTGTTCTATTCTCAGGCTTTAAAAACAAACCAAGGTAGAAAGAGTTTATAAATTAAAGAATGACCCTGAAACAACACTAATCCAGAAACTGTGCTACCTCATAATTTCACCTTATAGAAATTGCTAAATAAAAAGCCAAAGATCTACCCATAAGTTAATTTTGTATTCCACGGAGTTACATATTTGCAATTCAAGATATACAGATTAAACTGATTTTTTTGAGCTGTGCCTTATTTAAGGTGTTGTGTTAGATTTTTAGAATTGGCTTTTGGAGGTATTGTTAATATGGCTTTATGGTATCACTTTATTAACACAGTATCAACCACAGACAGCTGACATTTACCACTAATATTTCTCAACCAATATATCGATTGCACTTTGCAGTGATTTAATAAAGGTGCATAAAGTAGAGACATGGAAAGAGCAACTTAGGGGGCTTATATTCAGGTTCTGAATGTGTTTCTTACTTGCTTTCCATGTCCTGTGAAAGTCATATATCTGTATCTCAATTTCCCTGTCAGTGAAATTGGACTAATCAATAGCTACCCTCGCAGTCACCAAAGGTTACATACAAAGTCATGAATGTGAAAATACTTCGATAAAAGAAAAATTATAGCCAAACATATCACAATTATCAGTGACGGGATCTGATTGTCCTACCTTTACTTTGGGGAGAAAGTATTTATGGAATTTGGAAAAACATGAACAACCTCAAATGCCTATAACCATGTCCCTTCAACGTGACTTTCCAGCTCTTTTAATCAAGGGATGAAGTCTGATTTCTCCATTTCTTGAAGCTAGGCTGGCCTTGTAACTTGCTTTAGCTGATAAACAGTGGTGTGCTGATAAATGGTCAATAATCCACTCTCCTAGTGGGAGAAGAAGTCTTAAATTGTACCATTTGCTGGTTTCTGAAGTATAAACATTTCCCCTATGACCAATTTCAAGATATCCACATATCCTTAATGCTTCTGTAGCAATTGATATGATTATATGATTTTTTTCTTCAGCTTGTTAATATAGTAGATTACATAGCCACTCTCAGAATTTGGTAGAAACTGGCTCCAGTATGCCACTGCAAATGGAACATGGTGGAAATGACAGTGTTCCACTTTGACCCTAAGCCTAAAGAGGTCTTATTGCCTATTACTGCTCAAGTTGTTTGGATCTTGCCCCAGTGTCGTGGTAATAAGTAGGGAAAACCTTCTACAAGCAGACAGACAGCCGACCCAGTTACTTTTATTGCCCCAGCCCATAGCTCACCTGTCTCCAAAGCAGAGGCACCTCGCTGATTTACAGCTGACTACAGATTTATGAAGAAACTCAGATAGGAATAGAAGAACCACTGAGCTAAGACATTCCCCAAATACCATGAACCCACAGACAACTATTCCAAAGAAATATGTGTTGTCTTAAGCCACTAAATTTTGGTGTGGCTTGTTACACATGAATAGACTCAGGGCACTACTGAATATTATTCTACAGCAATGAGGATCAGCTTCCTGCACTCTTCAATTATGGGGATAACCTAAAATATGGATGTATATAACTTGAGCTGATAGCATTCAACAGTGATCTATACACTTAAACCAGAAGCCCATCTTTCAGCTAGCACACATAGATACTAGAGTATATTCCATTGCTTATTTCTGTTAACTGTTTTGCAATAAAATATAAATGATTATAAAACACTAAAGATCAAGTAAAATATGGTAGCCAAGGGCATCACTTAGAGAGTAGCTCTCCTAATTTTCTGTACCCTCTTTCCAACTCTAAGAGTTGACAACTAGCTGTGAGAACCACTCACTCTGCTCAAAGATATAAATGATCACATGGAATTTATTAAAAGAATGAATAAATGAAAATGAACTCTATAATCAAACAAAGCATATGTTTCCATCAAGTTTTCCAATAGCAAATGCTTATAAAAGAAAATATTCACTTTCTCTCAGTAACGTATATGGTAAAAAATGAATAAAAGTCTACTTTTGCTTTTTTATTCCTGGGCATACATAACACACAAAACTTATTAGAAAGATTTTTAAATTGGGTTGGCAAGTCAGCTTCAGAAATTCAGAGTTTCGTGGACCTTTGTTCCAAAGGATGAAAAAACTATCTAGTATGCAACTTTCATATCTATTGATATGTTTTTTTATCTGTAAGATAGAGACCTTTTGAGTGAGGACTTTCTTTGAAAATTACCAGGATACCTTCCTTCCCATATACTAGAAATGTTAAAAGATATTGTCATTTAAAACAACTGGTTCAATATGATCAAAGTGGACATTTTTGCCTTGCTGCCAGTCTTAGAGGAAAAGTCACAAGTAAGTATAACAGTAGCTGGCTGTGTTTTTTGTAGATGGTTTTTTAACAAGTCCAGGAAGTTCCCTCTATTCCTATTTTTATGAGAGTTTTTATCGTGAATGAGTAAACTTTGTCAAATGCTTCCAATTGGTTGATACGATCATGGGATTTTTTTTCTTTCCCTTGTTAATATGATGGATTACATTGAATGACTTTGGAGTGTTGAACCAGCCTTGGCTCTCCAGAGGAAACTTCAGTTGGTCATAGTGTGTAATTCTTTTAAAGTATCACTCAATCCTATTTGCCAATATTTTGTTAAGAATGGTCATGTCTAGGGGCTCCTGGATAGCTCAGTCAGTTAAGCAGCCAACTTTTGATTTCAGCTCACGTCTTGATCTCATGGTCATTGAGATCGAGCCCTGCATCAGGCTCCATGCTGGGTGTGGAGCCTGCCCAAGATGCTCTCTCTCCCTTTCCCTCTGTCCCTCCTCCACTCAGTTCTATTTCTCTCTCTCTCTCAAAAAATAAAATGAAAATAAAAAATAATGTCTATGTCTAATTCATGAGAGCTATTCACCCTAGTTAATTAGTTTGCTTGTTTTGGTACTGCCTTTGTCTGGCTTTGGTGACGCTGTAATATAAGCTTCATAAAATAAATTGGGAAATGTTTTCTTTTTTCTAGAAGAGATTGTGTAGAATTGGTGTTAATTCCTCAAATATTTGGTAGAATTCTCCAGGGAAACCATCTGGGTCTGGAGATTTCTCTTTTTTTAATTAAAAATTCAGTTTCTTTTATATTTATAAGGATATTCAAACCATGTATTTCATATGGGGTGAGTTGTGGTAGCATGTACTTTTGGGGGGCACTGATTCATCACCAAAGAAGATAGATAGGTGGCAAATAAGCACATGAAAAGATGTTCAACATCATGAGCCATTAGTGAAATGCAAATTAAAACCACGATGAGGTAATCACTTCACACCTATCGGAATAACATTTAAAAAAGCAATGACAAAACCAAATGCTGGTAAGGATGCAGAGAAACTGGACCACTCATGCCTTCCTGTAGGAATATAAAGTGGTACTGCCACTCTGAAAAACAATTTCTCAGATTCTTAAAAACCTAAACATGTAACTTCCCTGCCATAATATGGCAATTGTATTCCTGGGCATTTATCTCAGAGGTATGGGCACACAAAAACCTGAACACAAATATCTACAGCAGCTTTATTTATAACAGTCCCAAACTGGAAACAACCCAGAGATATTTCCATTAGTGACTAGTTAAACAAACTGGTACATTCATATCACAGAATATTTCCCATCAATATAAAGGGAATAACTACTGATACATGCAACAGCTTGGATGAATCTCTAGAGAATTATGATGAGTGAAAAAAGCCAATCCCAAAAGGTTAGACACTGTATGATTCCATTTATATAACATTCCTAAAACGACAAAATTGTAGAACACATTTAGGGCTTATCAGAGCTTAAGGAAGGGGTGGGGAATTTGGTGTAGATATGAAAAGGCAACATGAGGGATCACTGTAATGATAAAAATGTTTCATGTCTTGATTGTATCAATGTCAAAATCCTAATTATGATATTATACTAAAATTTTGCAAGATTATCACTGGGTAAGGGTACAAAGTATCCCTCTGTATTATTTCTTACAACTGTATGTAAATCTATAACCACATTAAAATAAGAAACATTTTTAAAACAATAAAAGGTTCAAACAAAATACATTTTTAATGTTTCTTTTTTATTTATTTTGAGAGAGACAGCGAAAGAGAGAGAACATGTGTAGACTGGGGAGGGGCAGAGAGAGAGGGGGAGAGAGAGAATTCCAAGCAGGCTCCACATGGTCAGTGCAGAGACCAGTGCAGGGCTCAATCTCACGAACTGTGAGATTGTGACCTGAGCCAAAGTCAGGAGTCAGATGCTTAATGGACTGAGCCACCCAAGCATTCCCAAAACACATTTTTTACACACATGTAACAAACTGTTGGCTACTCTGATAGAGACATGTGAAATGAATAGTCTAACAGAGTCAAGACCCTGGCACCGAATAAACTATTTAGGGATAAACTGTTTATCACTTAATCATTCATTCATAAAACCTCACGTTAACTGAGTGACAACTGAGTAGTTACTGTAAGCAAGTCATTGCAATAAAATACGTAATGTTATTATGACTTGGATTAGTGACATTAGATACTGTTTATCATTTGTAATAGTGGGTAAGTTCATCTGACATTAAAGGAACTTACGATATGCAAGTACTACTTTACTAATCTGTTCACGGATAAATGAAATAGTCCCTCGAACACAGTTCAATATGGTTTCCCACGTGTTAGGGAAGTTCAAATACTAGGTACCAAGGGCTCACAGAGGACCGTTTTAATGGGTTATAGTGAAGATAAATGGGATAATCAATCAGAGGTGTCTAGAAGCAAGGAGACTCATTTTCAAATGTGTTCTGAGTTAAGTAACACTTCTGAGTACCTACTATGTGTCAGGAATTGTACAAAGTGTCTTCACACATTCAATTTCATGGCAGTGTGTTCTGTTACCGGTGAGAGAACTGGGGTTCAAAGAGTCACGTGTTCTTTAGCTTAACAAAATGCTTACAGATCCCAGAATGTGGCCTGATTTCTCGCAGCCTATTTTCCCCCAATTTAGCGACCTCTGGGGGATCCTAATGCAAATAAACAGACACATATATTAGTAATTTTCAGCCTAGAAAACAATACATGCTTAGCAAATAATATAGAAAAATCTTTCTTCTAGAGAAACCTATGACTCTCAACTATTTATATATCTAAAATGCATATACTCCCCTATTCCATTCTGTCACCATTAGGAAGCCACTGAAGCAGAGGAAAAAATGGGACTGATGTTGATAGGTGCTTGCAGAACAGGTTTTTCTCGAAAATTATGATGTCTTTTTCTTTTTGAAGAAAGCATCTGGGAATTATGAGAGACTGATAGCCTTGATGGCTAAAATTTTTAGTATATTCACCAAAAATGCAAAAGGGGTTATATATTTCTTGGAACTCTCCTTAAAAGCAGTTGATTTTGTTCTTCTATCACCGTGTTTCATTAAGAGATTGACTGATGATTCAATAAGCATGGCATTAATGCCACCAATTGTTCCTGAGGCGAGATCTGTGTGTTCAAAACAACCAGAAAAATATGACGAAGGCAAGCGAAAG
>NW_027528635.1:1314339-1317596 GCF_008692635.1 Crocuta crocuta | reverse complement strand
ATCGGGGAAAGAGCTGCAAAGGTCTTCCAGATCTGCCTGGGGGGCTACGTGTAGGCTACGTTCCTGATACCAAATTCTAAATAAAAGTCAAAAACTCTGAAAAGTATTCAGATGCTTTGTCTGCACAGCATAAGCATTTCAAAATTCAGAAAACTTTGTATTGCTTATATTATCAGTCAACTTAATTCAGTGATCCATATTAGTACAACGGAAACTCAGCATCCCAACTGGGTTGTTTGGAGCCACTGAAACATTTAACCTTATCGCTGACACACCTTAGGATTTCTTTAGGAGAACTGGCAGTTAGAAACGACCTGGTAAGGAAAGGCTGGGTTTTATTTGTCTCTAATTTTTTTTTAATGTTTATTTACTTCTGAGAGAGAGAGAGACAGAGAGAGCATGAGCAGGGGAGGGGAGGAGAGAGAGGGAGACACAAAATTCGAAGCAGGCTCCAGGTTCCCAGCTGTCGGCACAAAGCCCTACATGAGGCTCAAATTCGTGAACTGCGAGATCATGACCTGAGCAGAAGTCAGACACCCACCTTACTGAGCCACCCAGATGTCCCTTTATTTATCTCTACATAGGTGCCAACACGTGATGAATGAGCAGAAGAGTCTGTACTTCTCCCAGATAGAAAGAAAGGCTGCTTGTATAGTAAATATAAGATTGTTTTAGCTAGGAGCCTTACTTCTGAGCTCCATGCCTTTACCACAGAGGCTCTGCTCTCAGATGCCATTGGAAATAAATTGACATGGACAACAGAATTTGAAGATGCTGTCAGAAAATAGAAGGCAGCAAGGCAGACCATTCCTCTGTTTTTGTTTTTGTTTTTGTGTTTTTCAGGAAGTCATCTGACACACTTAGGCATAGCTTCACTGATTCTGCATGGATCTCACTGTATTACAGCTGACTTGATCTGACAGAAAAATAGCTGGGTCTACTTCAGTTAGGTGTAGTCAGGAACCTAGAAATGTCTACTTGAACCATTCAGGTGACTCCCTTCTTAAGAGTAGAATGATTGAGGGGCGCCTGGGTGGCTCAGTTGGTTAAGCATCCGACTTCGGCCCAGGTCATGATCTCACGGCTTGTGGGCTCGAGCCCTGCGTCGGGCTCTGTGCTGACAGCCAGCTGAGAGCCTGGAGCCTGTTTCAGACTCTGTATCTCCCTCTCTCTCTGACCCTCCCCTGCTCACGCTGTCTCTCTCTCTCAGAAATAAATAAAAAACATTAAAAAAAAAAGAGTAGAATGATTGACTCATAATATATATATTATGTGAGAGAGGGAGAGAGCACATGCAAGCAGGGAAGAGGGGCATAAGGAGAGAGACTCTTAAGGAGGCTCCATGCTCAGTGTGGAGCGCAATGCAGGGCTCAATTCCACAATCCTGGGACCATGACCTGAGCCACAATCAAGAGTCGGAAACTCAACTGACTGAGCCACCCAGGCGCCCCAACACCAAATATTTTAATGGTAAACTATTCTCACAAATATCTGACTTGCCATTGCTCTTACAATAAAATCCAAACCCTTTACTATGACTTAAGGTCCCTATATTGTCTAGCTTTTGCCTGCCTCCTCAGCTTCATTTTCTGTCATTCCTCCTGCTGTTTCATCCACTCACATCCACAGAGAAGCCCTTCTTAGAGTCCCCAGAATCCTGACTCATAAACTCATCTATATGATTTTTTTTAAGTTTATTTATTTATTTAGAGAGAGTCATGCACAAGCAGGGAGGGGCAGAGAGAGAGAATCCCAAGCATGTTCTGTACTACCAGTGTGGAACCTGACATGGGGCTCAATCCCATGTGCCGTAGATTCTGGGTCTGGAGGTCTCTCTCATCCAGCAAGAAAGCGGGTCACAGGATTAAAAATGCGAGAGAGGCTAATGTCCCGAGTAAGGGTCCTTGTTTCATTTTTATTAGGAGCAGAAGGCTTACAAACATGGTGATGGATATGCACAAAGAGACCATGAAATCGTGAGCATTAACTCATGGGCGTGAGGGAAAGGGGATTTTAAAGATATGCGGGGGTTAGGGGTTTGGGTCAATACAAAACAAAACCCTGGCGCTGGGCAGAAGGTTCTTTACAGCAAACTTACAGCAAATGTGAGGCACCACCTCTGTTTACCTTAACTGGTCTAGGGAACAAGAAAGACCCAGCATGCTACCTCAGGTCTGAAAGGGCTCTTTCTTTTGCTACTTAGCTCCACTCTGGGCAACTTTGCCCTGCAGGGGTCTATACCTCTATTTACCTGTTTACCTAATTTGGTCCTTCCTTCCTATGAAAGCAGCTTTCTGTTATTGTCCATATCTTTGTCCCATACTGGGGGCCTTTGCCCCATTTACCTAATCTTATCTATCTAATCTTGTTTCCCCAAACTTGGGTGTGAGTATCCTATGGCTTTGTAATTCTTTATGTCTTGTTAACCCATCGGTGCAAGCTCAGGGAATTCCTAAGCTTATTCCCCACACTCATGAACTGTGATATCATGATCTGAGCCAAAATTTAGAGTCGTGCCCCTAAACAACCAAGCCACCCAGGCGCCCCTCACCTATATGATTTTAATCTTCTCCTTTGGTAATGTAGCCANCCTGTCTCTTTAGCAGCTAGCACAGACACTGGCACATAGGAGCCCTTTGGTTCTGCTTTATTTTAAGAGCAAACAAGAATACAGGGTGACAAACCAACCTGGTTTGCCTGAAATTGAGGGGGATCCTAGAACATGCATCTTTCAGTTTTCATATGGGAACAGTTCCAGGTAATCCGGATGAGTTGGTTACCCCAGACATGATCCTTGACTTGTGAGGATAGAAATGTTGAACAGACACTCAGATTGTTGTATCTACATTCTTCACAGATGTTCCCGATCATTTACCCACACAAAACCTAAGCGAACCAACTAGACAACCAAAAATAAAAACAAAAAACAAAACAAAACAAAACAAAAAAACATCTGTTTTTTCCTTGATAGCAGTTATGTTGAGGTGAGGTCTTAGTTTTCTAAATCATTACAAATTAAGCAATCAGTCGGGGCACCTGGGTGGCTCAGTCGGTTAAGCATCCGACTTCGGCTCAGGTCATGATCTCATGGTTTGTGGGTTTGAGCCCCGCATTGGGCTCTGTGCTGGTGGCTCAGAGTCTGGAGCCTGCTTCGGATTCTATGTCTCCCCTTCTCTCTGACCCTCCGCCAATCATGCTCTGTCTCTCTCTGTTTCTCAATAATAAATAAATGTTAAAAAAATTTTTTAAAAAAAAGC
>NW_027528635.1:1313701-1314318 GCF_008692635.1 Crocuta crocuta | reverse complement strand
GGTTGGAAAGCCATTCTTGTCTCCACAATGACCTAGCTTCTATGATATGGGAAATCACAAAAGTCATCTTCTGTCAAATGTTTTAAAAAGGGACTGGCTTTTTGGTCTCGGAAAAAATAAGCTATATGGATTAATACAAAATCACTTCTTTAAACCATCTTTCTTACAAAAAGAAGGCAAAATGAATGGTAATTTTGATTTCAAGGATTCTAACTCTACAAGTTCTCAGAGAACAACGATATTTATCCTAAGATAATATTTTCTGAAATTAGCTAAGATATTCTTGACCCATAATTTTAATAAATTTTAAAACATCCTTATTTTACCAGGAAAATTATCATTTGCTGTTATTCCATAGATCTTAAATTTCGTCCAGTAAATCATGTATGATAGGTTTCAGTAGTCACCTTGGTTTGGGCTGAAGAATCAGATAAGTGACATTACTTAAAGTAATTCTGGAACATTTTTAAAATTTCACAGGTAGAGAAGCAAGAGGAACATTTATATAGTGAAGAGACATAAAAGACTCATTCTTAGCCATCAATTAAGCCATAAAGGAGAAATTACAATATGCTTCATTTTATATAGTAATTCTAAAAAAATCATAATTTATAACT
>NW_027528635.1:1312319-1313693 GCF_008692635.1 Crocuta crocuta | reverse complement strand
ACTTTCGCTTAGGTCATGATCTCGCGGTTCGTGGGTTCGAGCCCCGCGTCGGGCTCTGTGCTGACTGCCAGCTCAGAGCCTGGAGCCTGTTTCAGTCTGTGACTCCCTCTCTCTCTGACCCTCCCCTGCTCACGCTCTCTCTCTCTCTAGAAATAAATAAAAAAAAAACAAAAAAAAAAAACCCAAAAACTCCAAACTTCATGAGGCAAATATCTTTTAGTTGTCTTTTTCTGGGCCATAATTCCAACAGATTCAAAGCTGCAAGGGTAAGATTAAAGAGTATATCAGTAGACTTTAGAAAACTGAAAATATGAAAACATGCAAGTAATAAAGCATGTTCTTCAAATAAAAGATAGAAAGCAAATTATTTTTTATAGTACATCTTAGAAAGAAATGCAAACAGCTGCTAATTATCCAGCAGTTGATCCCAATATTTGTTACAAAGCAGAAGTATATGGAGAACATGTTGAAAATACATATGCCTGGTTTCACCCTAGCCTGGGCCTCTGTGGGGAAGGAAAAAAACAAAACAAACAAACAGAAAACCACCAAAAAGACAAAAGAAAACAAATAAAAAAAGCAGGTTAGTAATGCATTTAAACAACCAAGTTACTAGACCATTCTTCTCCGCTCAGTGGTCTTTGTGTATGATCGTAAGCAAAGGAGTCTAAGATGATGAGAAGTGAGAAACCTTTGTTAGATATATAATTAAGAAGCCTTTTGTGACCTTGAAGGAAGCAGCTTTTGGAATTGATGAGGGTTGACTTCCAATTGCAGAGGATAAGGGATTTAACGGGAAAGGAAGAGATAGGAAGCAGGGAGAATAAACCTCTAAGAAAGACAGAAAACAAAGAAACAGGCTCAGAAAGGTTTCAGGGCTGAGAGAGTTGCTTTCATAGAATCATGGCAACCACACTCAAATATATGTGTCGGAATAAGGAAGGGAAAGAAAGGCAGGTGGGCGGGGAGGCAGGCAGGCAGGAAAAGGATTTTCAAAGTTTGAAATGCACTCGAGTCAGGCCCTGTCACTCGTAGCATGAGCTATATGACTTTCAATAAATTCCTCTCTAGGCCTCAGTTTCTTTACTTATAAAATAGGATGTATGGCAGCATATATCACTTAATGTTGATATGAAAAAGAAATAAGCTCATTAATGTAGAATTCTTAGTTGAGCGCCTGGCACATAGATACCACTCCATAAATGTTCGCTACTCTTCTAATCATTATTGATGTTGCTTTTGTTCTAGTTTCCATAATGATTAGCACAGACCCTCAACTATCTTTGAAGAGATAGGAATGACGTAAGTAAATGTGAACAACCAGCCCCATCAAAGTGACTTCTTCCCCTTTGGAAACAAAAGGATAAGAGCCCC
>NW_027528635.1:1310349-1312183 GCF_008692635.1 Crocuta crocuta | reverse complement strand
TCAGAAACCTATTAGTAGCTATATTTGGTCTGCTCTTTTCCTCGGTAATACTAATACATTCAATGCTACTAATTTACTCATAAGATTATTAGAATATGTAAGTATTCACACACGTACACCCACACACAGAACTCTACATAGAAGGAAATCAATATACACAATAATAATACAATAAATATACATAAATTTTACAAGGTCGATGGTTCTCAAAGTTAAACACACAAAGGAGTGATCGAAAGAATTTATTAAAGTATAGAAAGTCTGAAACATTTTGCGAAACAATGCTTTAAAATTCCAAAGAATACTGGGAAATGCAAAATGTAGTTGGCTGAATCTTAACTTAAAATACTTATCCCCTCGGGGCATCTGGGTGGTTCAATCCGTTGAGCCTCCGACTTCAGCTCAGATCATGATCTCATGGTTCAGTTCTTGAGTTCGAGCCCCACATCAGGCTCGCTCCTGTCAGTTCAGAGCCCACTTTGGATTCTCTGTCCCCCTTTGTCTCTGCTCCCCCCCCAACTCTCTCTCTCTCAAAAAAAAAAAAATTAAAAAAATAACTTATCCTCTCAGTTTTCTCCAATTCCTTTTTTCTGTTTTGTTTTCTAAAGGAAAGTTATGTTTGCCATGCTGTTTGTCCAGGATATTACTATTATTACGTGAGTTGATTCCAAGGATTGCAAATAACCTAGAAAATGTTTGAAAACATTGCCAGGCTACTCCCTGCTGAATATGTTACCAGAGGCTCTAAACACAAAACTGGGCCATCCAGACATTTAAGACTCTGTATGGCCCTTGGTTTGTTTACCGAGGTGCTCTTCTATGACAGTTAATTCATAATTTGAATGTTAATGAATTTTGGCATAAATTCCTGAACTTGGAGAATAGATGTCATGTTTCCTTATTTCTATATTCACATGAAAATGCATTCTTGCTTCTTCTGCTCAAACCGTGATGAGAAATGTGCCTTGAAGCACTCCAAACTACATTAGGACTGAACTCAATTGACAGCTGAATCGTAAAAAAAAACAAGGAATTCAATGGGTCACAAAATGGTCTCATTGGTGGCTACTGTTTACCCCCATAAAATGTATTCCGGTGCATCCGTTTAGCGACCTTGATTACTGGCTACCCCCAAAGACTTCTTAAAATACCTTCTCACTTAGACCAATTTCCCTTTTTGCAATGGACCCCCTCAAAAACGAACGAAATATAAAACTGGTTTTGAAATTTAAGTGTTAAAATCTTGTATCCTTCAATATTTCCTGTTACCCTCTGATGCGTCCCCTCCACTTCCATGACCCATAAATTTGGGCAACTGGAACTGAGAAGAGCGTTTCCTTCAGGACAGAAGGAACAAAGAAGTCAGTTTGCAAGTCCGCAAGACAATGACCTAGTCACAATTTGGGAAGACATGCTTCAGTATGTCCACCCACCTGCCGACCTAGGGAGTGAGTCAAGTGGTAAAGTTCAAAGAAATTTAGATGAGAAACCAGAAGGTGAATAGAAAAGTCGCAAGCTCTAGGGAAGCAGCAAGACTCAAGTGGTCGTGAAGTCAAGATAAAGGATGATAGAAGACGGGGTGCCTGGGGGGCTCGGTCAGTGAAGCGTCTGATTCTTGATTTCAGCTCAGGTCAAGATCTCACAGCTTGTGAGTTTGAGCCCCACGCTGGGCTCTGTGTTGATAGCACGGAGCCTGCTTGGGATCCTCTCTCTCCCCCTTTCTCTGTCCCACCCCTGCTTGCTTGTACTCTCTCTCTCTCTTTCTCCCTCTCTCAGTGTAAACATTAAAAAAAACAAAAAACGAGGACAGAAGCAGGGATGAGCACGTGTCAGT
>NW_027528635.1:1309026-1310332 GCF_008692635.1 Crocuta crocuta | reverse complement strand
GGTAAAATATAAACTCTCCACAACTTAATGAAGGAAATGGGGAAAACCCTAAAGCAAGCACATTTTTCTGACTTGGCAGAATAGGGGCTCACAGTAGAGAGTTAAAGAAAATTAAAGAAAGCTCCCCTTATTTTGTGGAATTGAGACGATCATCTCTTAAAATCAAATGAGGGAAGTCTTTTCTAAAGTCTTAGAACAAACAAGCACAGAGGGATGGTGCCCACGAGTTTCCAAGTCCTCTCTGGGAGAGGATTTTAAGAACGATTTTAGGCAAGTATATGTTTTAAGTTGTAAATTTTAAAAAGAAGATGTAAAAAAGCCCAGTCTCCGCAATATTTCATGGCCCTTTTTAACTTGAATTAATAGCATAGCCATTTGTAAATAATCTGGCAGTCTGGTGTTGTAAAGACCAAATGCTTATAATAGCCGTAAAGTGGTGTGAGTCCACCACAGAATTGCTAACTCCAGTTCTAAAATCTGTTCTGCAGACTTGTGTGAGCAACAGAAGCTTAGACTTCTGGAGGATACAATGCTTCTGATTCCATAATCCTTTATCCCCAGTCTTTCTGCTTTCCCAGTAATACCCATTACCTGCACTGTTTTTTTTTTTTATTACATGCCAGGGGATGGTTTGGGACTAACAAATTACTCCACAGTAAATACCACATTGAAATGATAGTTAACATAAACACATCTTAAAAAAAATAGTGCTCTAAATTGCACTTTTAAAAAGGAGAACGGTATTTTCAGGGGCATACCATAACTCAAATTAGGAAAACAAAGTGTTGCTCTGAACAAGTCCCTAAGTGAATACGTAAAGCTTTATGTACTATATTCTTTAGGCAGATGACTTTATGTAAAAAGCCACTTGGAGGGTGGCCAAGGATACTGGAAACAATCTAGTCACTTCAGTTTCAGCACTACCCCTCTTCCATAATTTCTAGGCTACTCTTTTCTTCTTAAACTCAATACAAACATTTTCCAAAAGGATTGCTGTGATTTTATAACCCAAGTGGGCAGTTTTCTGCTTTTGTATCTAGAGAATGACTTGTATTTAGAACTGGGCTGCATTATTGGGGCGCCTGGGTAGCTGAGTTGGTTAAGCATCTGACTTTTGATTTCAGCTCAGGTCACGATCTCACGGTTCTTGGGTTTGAGCCCCGCAGTGGCCTCTGTGCTAACAGTGCGAGGCCTGCTTGGGATTCTCTCTCTCTCTCTGCCTCTCCCCATGCTGGCTCTCTCTCACTCCTTTCTTTCTCTCAAGATTAATAAATAAACATTAAAACAAAGAACTTGGATGCATTAT